>NW_015162612.1:76822-79568 GCF_001447785.1 Gekko japonicus
CTGCCTATAGCTCTTATGCCCAAGAATGATTGTATCCCATAGATTTTCCCATTCTATCATGTTTCAGAGATACCTACTATATCTAACTTGTCATTGAGCACCAAACATTCCAGTTCCCCCATCTTGGCCCAGAGACTTCTAGTATTGGCATACAGACACCTATAATGTGGTTTTCTCTTCAGCAACCCTAAAGTTTCCTCTGCCCCTTTGTCACCGTACATGACCCTCCTTCACCATCCTACTCTCATTCCCGTTATATTATTCTCCTATCTATATTACCCTGAATGTTTACACAATCATCCCCTTAGCCTGACTTGTCCAGAACTGAAAGCTCTCCTGCTCCTATCAGCTTTTCCCCCTGGGTCTAGTTTAAAAGCTGCTCTGCCACCTTTTTGATATTAATAGCCAGCATTCTGGTTCCCTTTTCGTTCAAATGAAGCTCATCTCTTTTGTACAGGTTTGGCTTGTCTCAGAAAGTTCCCCAGTGCCTAACAAATCTAAACCCTTCCTCCTGCCATCACTGTCTTATCCACACATTGATACCCCTGATCTGTGCCTGTCTAGCTGGCCCTGCATGTGGAACTGGTGGCAATTCTGAGTATGCTACTTTTGAGGTCCTGGTCTTTAGCTTTTTGCCTAATAACCTAATCCCCCCCCCCGAGAAACACACTTGCATTTCCCAATGTCATTGGTGCCAACATGCACAACAACTGCTGACTCCTCCCCAGCACAATCTATTAACCTATCTAGACAGCACACACTATCTGCAACCTTTACACCAGGCAGGCAAGTCACCATGTGGTCAAAAACATCTGTCACAGATCCCACTGTCTATATTCCTAATAAAATCACCCACTACTGAAACCCTACCTTCCCCCATCCCAGAGTGGTACCCTCAGTACAAAAGGATATTTGTCCATCACCCAAGGAAGGGATCACTTCTAAAAGATTGCATCCTTCCTATTCCGACTAGTGCTTTCTGACCTTGAGGCTCTATTGAACCCTGTAGGAGAGTAGAATGAGGTGGAGAAAACTCTGATATATGCAGGAGGTGACTCTGCTTTAAGACACTGTCAGTTGTATATGATAGAACCACAAATGACTCAGGTTTACAAAGATTAGTCATTTGCCACATTCTCCCTCCTTCTAAAAGCTTCTCATTGATTATACAGACTCCATGGCACTATTAGATGAAAAGAGAATATTCTTCATTAAGTACTGTGTAATTCTTCCTGGATATGATTCCAGTAATTATAACTAAAAGTCTTTCTTTGACCAAAGCAAAGTTACTCACTGTTTATTTCCTGTATATTAAAGCACAGCTCATGGTTGGTAGGGCTGTTTTCCTTCAAGTTAATTTCAAGTATCACAAAAATAAACCAGAATCACATAAAAATGCAAAGGCCACCTTCATTTTTTTTAATTTTAAATATATTTATTTATATCGTTTTCTAGTTAACTAGACAGTGCAGTGGTAGATATGGAGAAACATATTCTTTGGCATTTTCAGGTCAGCCCAGTCCTTTCCTCACTGAATATTGACATTGTTGCCCTCTGTTTATTGCTTCCATAGCTACAAAATCAACATTTATTTGGTCCACTTCTGGGCTGACTTTGTGTAAGGAGAATGAATATATTCTATCAGCTTAATCCTGTTACATCAAGTTTTTGATTTAAATTGATTTTTTTCTTTAAGATGGGTTTAAATTTGAGTACTTCAGATTATCTGGGTTTTCCTTCTGAGAAGTCTCTTTAACATACAGGAGGGAAGCTATTGTGTACTAGACACATGATGAAGTTGCTTTATACTGACTCAGACTACTGGTCTATCAAGGTCAGTACTGTCTACTGTGACTGGCAGTGGCTCTCCAGGGTGTCAGGTAGGGGGCCTTTTGTATCTCCTACTATCAGATTCCTTTAACTCAGGACCACACAAATTGGAAGAGACTGGCAGCAACTTGAGTGGTATTTTCTGGGGTCAGAGGCAGAGACTTAAACAAACAAACAAACAAAAATCCAATGAGACTCAAACAAACAAACAAACAAAAATCCAATGAAAACAGAGACTAAAAAGACACAGAAAAGGGCGTCCGTACAGAAGGTGTGGGAGAGGGAGTTCCTACATTTTGGGAACTTTTCCAAATAAGGAAATGAAGGGAAGTCTTGAAGTGTGTTTGTGTGTGGGGGCAAATATGTTAGAAATGGCCTTGATTACCTCATTAGAATGTGAAGCTCCAGAATTAGCTCTCAGATGCCCAGTTTCTTCTTAGCTGACAGTAAATACATGGTTGGAGGTTCTTTTTTTGGAAGGTAAAAGCAGGAACCCTCAAGGAATTGTGGGCAGGGAGGCATCTCATTTTCCCTTCCTCCACTATTTCCTCTTCCCTGTCTTTCCCTCCCCTGAAAGCCCCCATAGTCTCTCCCATTTTCTTGCTTCTGTCTCTCCTTCCCACACAACAACCAGCCTAACTTTATCTGCCTCTCTATCTTCAGTTCCCCCCCCCAGCCTCTTTTTAGGAAAACTAGTTGTGCCAGTTGTGAGATGCCATCTGCTTGGCCAGATCCACTTGCCTGGTAGGGAATCCTTAAGGAGTTGTGAGGTGGTACCTCACTTTCACCTGTATCCCTCTCCCTATATTGTTTCCCCTTTCTCTCCTCCTGGCAACTCCCATATCCTCTCTCCATTCCCTGTCCTATTCTATCCTCGTGAACAAGATATTGCTGCAAACTTGCACACAGTAAATAA
>NW_015162613.1:0-4666 GCF_001447785.1 Gekko japonicus
CCTCCCACTGTTGCCCCTCAAACACCAAGCCATCACTTGGAAGGCTTACGGTATCACGAAAACTTTGGGGCATAAAACAATACAGATGTGGGATTCAGATTTTCTGAAGAATCCCATAGTCAGGATTTTTGAAATAATTCAAGCCCAAGTTTGATAATTTTGGACATTCAGAGAATAATTTTGAATATTCAGAATCCCATTGGCTCACGCGAAAAGCAGGCTGGGCTGCATGGGGTGAACTATTTTATAGACAGCCTGGCTTCAGGGATGATGGGGGCAGGGAGCCACGTGTCTCCTGGTTGTTGCCAGGGTTTTGCCAAGGGAGGAAGGAATGGGTTAAATCAAAGCCTGCCTCTGATTGTGTAACTGCAGATCAACAGCAATCTCACATCGGTCCTTTCCAACTGAAAGGCAGACATAGCTATATTATGGGGATATTGCTGATTCAGGCTTTTGTAACTTCAAGGCTAGACTACCACAACATGTTCTATATGGGGCTCCCCTTGAAGACCAGGTGTCCCTACGACTACTCTTCCTAATGTGTAAATTACAGCAATCAAATACTTGCCAAATTAGGTATGGTAAGAAGAGTTTTTTAACCCACAAAATACCTGTCTCAAAGGGTGTTAAGCTCCAGCCCTATTTAATCTTTTCCTATCTGACCTCCCTACATATCTTGCAGCAATAGATGGACATGCCCCCAAATTGAACTCTCTGTCTATACCCATCTTACTGTATGCAGACAATGCCGTAGTTCTCTCTACCCCAATAGGCCTCAAACGTGTCCCAACGATGCTTTCCTCCTATTGCAGACAGAACTCTCTTACAGTTAATTATGGGGAAACCAAAATGATAATTTTCTCCAAAGTGTGGAAACGCACCTTGTGGAAAATAGACGGAAGGGAAATTGAGCAAGAGAAGAAGAGAAGAGATTGGAGTTATACCCCGCCCTTCACTACCCAAAGGTGTCTCAGAGCAGCTTACAAATTCCTTTCCCTTCCCCTCCCCACAACTGACACCCTGTGAGGTAGGTGGGGCTGAGAGAGCTCTTGACAGAAACTGCTCTTTTTCAAGGACAGCTCTTCTCAGAACTATGGCTTGCCCAAGGTCATCCAGCCAGGTGCAAGTGGAGGAGTGGGGAATCAAACCCGGTTCTCCCAGATTAGAGTCCGCACACTTAACCACTACACCATACTGGCTCTCCAAACCAGGTGTCTCAGTGCTATGCCTATGACTGCTGAGGGTAGATGCCCCTGCCTTTCTTCCATAAGCAGCCTACTGGACCACTCTACATTGCCAATGACACCCACGGAATTTGCCAGTGTGATGGACAAGGTGGGAACCACCTCCTCCAGTTATAGCCATAGGAACATAAGAGACGCCAATGTTGGATCAGGCCAAAGGCCCATCCACTCCAACACTCTGTGGCACACAGTGGCCAGAAATACCAGGGGCCATCAGGAGGTCCAGCAGTGGGGCCAGGACATTAGACGCCCTCCCACTGTTGACCCCCCCCCAAGCACCAAGAAGACAGAGCATCACTTGCCCCAGAGCCCCTATCTATACCTTGGGGCTAAGAGCCACTGATGGACCTCAGCTCCATATAAGAACATAAGAGACGCCAGTGTTGGATCAGGCCAAAGGCCCATCCAGTCCAATACTCTGTGTCACACAGTGGCCAAAAATACCAGGTGCCATCAGGAGGTCCAGCAGTGGGGCCAGGACAGTAGAAGCCCTCCCTCCCACTGTTGACCCCCCCTCCCAAACACCAAGAATACAGAGCATCACAAAGAGGAAGCCCCAACATGAGATGGATTGACTCAGTCAAGGAAGCCACGGCCCTCAGTTTGCAAGGCTGTTAATGACAGGATGCTTTGGAGGACATTCATTCACAGGGCCGCCACAAGTCGGAAGCGACGCGATGACACTTCAGACACACACAAACCCAATGGCATTTGCAAAACAAGGGGTCGCTTCTGAGTGTGTCCATGAGCAGCCAGCAAGTGGAATGGGGGGTGGACCAATCTAAAGCTCACGGTATGGCCAGAGGGCCAAATCGTCGCTTTGACCTCCTTAGTAAACACACTGGTAGGGCTGAAAAGGGTGGTCTTGGCAGGGAAGGGAGACGTTTTGGGTTGCTAACTCTGGGCTGGAAGTTCCTTTTGGGGGTGGAGCCTGGGGAGGGCAGGGTTTGGGAAGGGAAGGGGAGGGGAGGGACTGGATGGCACTTAACACATGATCAAGAAGCTTAAAAGGTATGGCAAACTGAGTAGAAGGCCAACAGTTTCAACTTAATTGAAGCCGGCTGCAAAAGCAGGAGGACCAGCCCTGGGAAGATGCCTCTTGTCCTCTCCTCCTGCTTGGCCACTGTGTGAGACAGGATGCTGGACTGGATGGACCACTGGTCTGACACAGGAGGGCTCTTCCAATGTTCTTGCGAAGGCCTTGGCCTCTGTGCCCTCTTGTTGGACCTCCAGAGGAACTGGTTGGCCACTGTGTGAGACAGGATGCTGGACTAGATGGACCACTGGTCTGAGCCAGTAGGGCTCTTCTGATGTTCTTACAAAGGCCTTGGCCTCTCTGCCCTCTTGTTGGACCTCCAGAGGAACTGGTTGGGCATTGTGTGAGACAGGATGCTGGACTAGATGGACCACTGGTCTGATCCAGCAGGACTCTTTTGATGTCCTTATGAAGGCCTCAGTCTCTCTGCCCTGTGGTTGGCCCTCCGGAGGAACTGGTTGGCCACTGTGGGAGACAGGATGCTGGACTGGATGGACCACTGGACTGATCCAGCAGGCCTCTTCAGATGTTCTTATGAAGGCCTCGGCCTCTCTGCCCTGTTGTTGGCCCTCCAGAGGAGCTGGTTGGCCACTGAGTGAGACAGGATGCTGGACTAGATGGACCAGTGGTCTGATCCAGCAGGGCTCTTGTGATGTCCTTATGAAGGCCTCGGCCTCTCTGCCCTGTGGTTGGCCCTCTGGAGGAACTGGTTGGCCACTGTGGGAGACAGGATGCTGGACTGGGTGGACCACTGGTCTGATCCAGCAGGCCTCTTCTGATGTTCTTATGAGGGCCTCGGCCTCTCTGCCCTGTTGTTGGACTTCCAGAGGAATTGGTTGGCCACTGCCTGAGACAGGATGCTGGACTAGATGGAACACTGGCATGACCCAGCAGGCCTCTTCAGATGTTCTTACGATCAGTTGTTTCTTGCTTTTTCTTTTAGTTTCGTGACGTGTAATTTAAATTCCAGACTTCTTTTGGGCAACTCTCCCTCTTGAAAGGCTGGATCATAACCTATGTTTTCATTACTCGCTGAGAGAAGCTTTATGATCCTTTCTATAAGGTACATTCCGGAAGACTGGAAGTCTGAACGTCTTTACACCGGGAGGGGGGCATTTCAGGACAAGCTGTCTGTACCCTGAGATTGCCTTGAGCAGGGTAGGGTTTGCGGTTCCACATGCAAGGTGAATGTGTGCAAGTATGACTACCGACAGCTAAGGAACGGAGTAGGTTGCTGCAGCCTATAATTTTGCGGCAGGCAGGAGGAGGGTGTGTGCCAGACGGGGTTGAAAGGAGCACACATAAAACCATTTTTATGAGACTTACCTTTGACTGAGATGGCAGCAAAAAAAGAAAGAAAAGAAAAGGCTCTGGAAAGTAGCTTTTTTGGGTGCTTTGTTCAGGAGCCAATATTGAAATAGTCCACATTTTCGGAGGAAGTGTGCAAAAGCAGGGGTCATTTCCTGCAGGAAGCAGTAAAGAGCCCAGGGGGCGGGCACATGCAACAAGCCCCGCCCCCTGCTCCCAGCAGCCCTCAGTCAGAGCAAGAAGCAGCCAGATAAGTTGCAGAGCTCCCCCCGGCCCAAAACAGTCCAGTGGCACCTTTAAGACCAAGTTTTATTCAGGTACAAGCTCTCCCTCCTCTGCGAGGACAGATCTGCACGTCTCCCCCCGCCCAATAGCTAGCAATCCAGAACAGTCTAGTGGAGCCTGAGTGGCGGGTGTTGCCTTCTGACACACTTCCGGTGATGTCAGGGGGTGTGGCATATGCATATAAGTTATGCTAATGAGTAATTCTAATGAGCTCTTGCACCTCTTTTTCTACGAAATGACCCCTGTGCAAAAGAAAAAAAAAACAAGCCAGGAGGTATTGTTGGGCTTGTGGCCTCCTTAACGAGTGAGCGATGGGAGGAAGACTTTGTGTGTATTTGTGTGTGCGTGTCAGTGAGCAGTGACTCACGAAAGCTCCTACCCTGCCACAAATTTTGTTAGTCTTTAAGGTGCTACTGGACTCAAAAAACAGGATCACGAAACCGCGGGGGAAATCAGGTGAAGCCGCGGGTCAAAATGCGGCCGCGTGACTTCGAGTGGGAAATTGACCAAGAGAACTACCCAGCTGTTCGAAAGCCCTATATGGCGAGTAGATAAATGGGTACCTGGCCTTAGTCGGTCAGGGGGGTACCCTCCCCTAGAAGAAGCGGAAGAACTGTGATTTCTTGCTTTCGAACTGCTAGGTTGGCAGGAGCTGGAACTAGAGACGGGAGCTCACTCCGTCATGCGGCAACCCGGGTCTCGAACTGCTGAACTACGGACCTTCCACAGCCTGCAGTTCAGCGTCTTAACCACAAAAAAACAGGATCACAAAACCGTGGGGAAAATCAGGCGA
>NW_015162613.1:4751-5069 GCF_001447785.1 Gekko japonicus
TACCTGGCCTTAGTCGGTCAGGGGGGTACCCTCCCCTAGAAGAAGCGGAAGAACTGTGGCTCCAGAGAGAAAATAGCGGCACCGGTAACAACAATGGCGGCGAAACAGCGGCAGAAGCAGCGGCGAAGGGACGCCCCCCCGGAACAACGTCTGGTCGGAGGTCAGCAGCGGCGCGGCGTCATTGGAGAGATTGGAGCCGGAAGGACGTAATCCCCATCGCCTGCATGCAGCAAGCCCGACGAGCCAGCAGGGGCCGCTGTGGAAGCCAGCTAACTGAAGTCCCCCCTCTAAGAAAGAACTGCGCGAAGAGGCATGTGA
>NW_015162613.1:6313-13385 GCF_001447785.1 Gekko japonicus
GAGCTCCCGCCCCCCCCCCCCCCCCCCCCCAAAAAAAAGGGCCCTGATGGGGAACTCAGTGCCGTACAGTGCCACTTAGGGTCCACTCTCCGAAGCAGACGTTTCTGATCTCTCTAATCTGGAGATGAGCTGCAATTCCAGGGGATCCCCAGGTCCCACCTGGAAGCTGTGGAAACTCGAGCTGCAGTGTTAGAAGAGTCAAACAACAAATATATACACTGCAAAAACCTTTTTTTAGAATTTAAAGTGTTCTATATGTTCCGTCTTATAAAGTGCATTGTGTAGTATTCATAATATTCTAAAACAGGTGTATATTCATTACATGCAAAAGGAATCGCAACAGCCGGAAAGCGTTAACTTCAAAGGCCAGCGCCAGAGAGGATGCCGTCGGACTATCTCCCGCAAGAAAGACAATAACGAAGATCCGCTACAAAATAGGGGTGCCTGGTAGGCTTGTCACTTTCCCTATATGTATGTGGCCCTAGGCTAGGATTTGTGTTAATTGAAACATGTAAGCCGCTCAGAGCCCTAAGCGGGTGAGCGGGATACAAACTGAAGGAATGAATAAATAAATAAATAAATCAACAATAATAATCAGTTTGTGCAATCTAATAACTCAGGCAGCCTTGAGAAAGACAGGAGCGCTCCGTCTATGAATGTCAGCTGCTTAATGGGCCTTCTGTAGGACCAGCAACAAACATCAATTTAAACTCCAACGTAACCACAAAAGGAAACTTACTCCTTTAGAAGACTTTCAAGCAAAGGAGAAGCGGGTGTGTAATTCTAGAAACTCCTGTTGGGGGTTGATTGTGTAAAAAGGATGTAAACTGACTGGTAGTTATTAGATTGTACAAACTGATTATTACTGTTGATATTGCATGTAATGAATATATACCTGTTTTAGAATATTATGAATACTACACAATGCACTTTATAAGATGGAACATATAGAACACTTTGACTTATAAATAAGGTTCTTGCAGTTGTATATATTTGTTGTTTGACCCACCTGGAGGCTGGCATCCCCAGCACAACATCCAGAGCCAGCAGAACTCTACTAAGTTCATTTACGTTCCGCTTGTACATCACTGGATCCGAGTCTTCTCACGTCCCCACTGAATCAACTCCTGCATAATTCCTTTTTTTAAAAAAAACCCTATGAAAGCTGTTAAGTTTTATTTATCAGGAATGTACTCCGTGCCCTTAGTCATTTTGGTTTCTCCCTCCCAGCACCTTTCCAGCACCACGGCATCCTTTTTTGAATAACGCTGTTATGTACCGACCTTGGAATCATGACCTTAGCATTTGCATAACCCCAAGCACGGAATATTGGCTGCCTACCAACATGGAGCTGCGGTGGCTCAAGGGGTTAAGACGCTGAACTGCAGGCTGTGGAAGGTCGGTAGTTCAGCAGTTCGAGACCCGAGTGTGCCGCATGACGGAGTGAGCTCCCGTCTCTAGTTCCAGCTCCTGCCAACCGAGCAGTTCGAAAGCAAGAAATTGCAAGTAGATAAATAGGGACCACTTCGGTGGGAAGGTAACAGCGTTCCGTGCGCCTTGGTGTTTAATCATGCCGGCCACATGACCATGGAAACGTCTTCGGACAGCGCTGGCTCTTCGGCTTGGAAACGGAGATGAGCACCGCAACCCTAGAGTCGGATTCGACTGGCTTTCGAGCAAGGGAACCATCAAGTTTCCATCTCCATTGCCAGAGCGTCGCCCAGCTACGTGCCCAGCGTGCTGGCGTCACGTCTGGGCGATGGCATGGTGCGGTGGGGTGTGTGTGTGTTACACCGAGGGATGTTCCAGCCGGGAACCATGTGTCCCCCGCCAATTCGAAGGTAGATACTTGGTAACCCTACTCAGAGCAGCTTAGTCTCCTTTCCCTCCCCACAACAGACACCCCTGTGAGGTAGGTGGGGCTGAGAGAGCTCTTTTGAGGACTGCCCTTGAGAGAACAGCTCTGCGAGAACTTGTGCCTGACCCAAGGTCACACCAACAGCTGCATGTGGAGGTTTGGGGAATCAAACCCGGTTCTCCCAGATTAGAATCCATGCTCCTAACCAGGATCTGAAACCATGGTTCTGATTTTATTAACCACAATCAATCTTAACTATGGTTTTGTACGAAGTACGAATATGGACATCCTTAATTCAGGACTGTTTCCTGATACAACCTTCAGCTGCAAGGGAAGCTAATTATTGGGGTGGGGTGGGGAGTGGGGACACCGGCATTAGCATTAGCATTGATCAGGGCAATCCTGAATGACTGCAGAACCAAGGGTATGCTCTGCAGACCGGGTTTACGGTGACCGGCCTGTTGGGTTTTCTAGGCAAGAGACAAACAAAGGTGGTTTGCATTGCCTGCCTCTGCATAGCAACCCTGGACTTCATTGGTGGTCTCCAGTTTGGTGTAGTGGTCAAGAGCAGCAGACTCTACTCTGAGAGTTTTCCCTCTGAGAGAACTGAGTTCGAGTCCCCACTCCTCCACATGCAGCTACTGGTGTGACCTTGGGTCAGTCACAAGTTCTCTCAAAGCTGTTCTGGAAAGAGCTCTCTCAGCCACCCCTACCTCACAGGCTGTCTGTTGTGGGGGGGGAGGGGAAAGGAGACTGTAAACTGCTCTGAGACTCCTTTGGATAGTGAAACACAGGTTATAAATCCAATCTCTTCTTCTTATCCGAGTACTAACCAGGGCCAACTCTGCTTAGCCTCCAAAATCTGACGAGTTATGACAACCCCAAAAAGGGGCTTTCAAGGCAAGCGAGAAGCAGAGGTGGTTGGCCATTGCCTTCCTCTGCAGAGCCTTCCTTGGTGGTCTCCCCTTCAAGTACCGACCCAGCTTAGCTTCTGACTTATGGCGACCCCAGCAAGGGGCTTCCAAGGCGAGTGAGAAGCAGAGGTGGTTGGCCATGGCCTTCCTCTGCAGAACGTTCCTTGGTGGTCCCCCATCCAAGTACTGCCCCTGCTTAGCTTCTAACTTATGGTGACCCCAGCAAGGGGCTTCCAAGGCAAGTGAGAAGCAGAGGTGGTTGGCCATGGTCTTCCGCTGCAGAGCCTTTCTTGGTGGTCTCCCTTCCAAGTACCGACCCTGCTTAGCGTCTGACTTACGGCGATCCCAGCAAGGGGCTTCCAAGGCAAGTGAGCAGAGGTGGTTTTTGCCATGGCCTTCCTCTACACAGCCTTCCTTGGTGGTCTCCCTTCCAACTACTGACCCTGGCTTAGCTTCCAAGATCTGATGAGGGCACGCTCTCCGGTGCTGCATTCCCACCCCTGAATCACTGCCAACTCTTCAAATCTAAAGCGAAATAGTTAAGTTCGAACCTGTTTCCCTCCTCCATTCCAAGAGGCAGAAATGCCGGGGCTGGGAGCGTCAAATCCCATGCACTATCAACAGACCCTTGTGGAGCATTGCCGGGCCACGACCTGCCAGACCCTGCCAAGACATACCTCAGTTGCTCTCCTGCAATCATGACTTCGGCCCTGTGATGCCTCTCGTTGGCTTTCTGCTTCTGGGCGATGCTCAAGCTTTCCATTCCAGCCTCTGTAAAAGGAAGGAGAGATGACCGTTCTGCCTCACAGGCTCCTGGGCAGCGCTGGCCGGCTTCCCACATACTTCGGTGCCTTTCTGTTCAGCGCTCAGCTTCCTGCCAGAGGCATCTTTTTCTGTTAGCACTTCGGTTAGAAGAGCCGGCTGGGGCAGCAGCCCGCAGTTTGACTGGCAGAAGTGCGATGGAGCGAGAGAGCAGAGGGCGGGCCCCGGGGGGAGAGGAGGGGAAGGCCTGCCCCCCTTGCTTTCCTCCAGAGGCGGCTCCACCTTACCTGGAAGCAGGTAGGCGCATGCAGCCAAGGGCCGGGCTTCCTACCAGAGCTGGAGACAGACAATGCTTCTTGCAATCAGATCTCCGGCTTGCATTTGTTTTGGGGGAAAACGTGGGGCCAAGAAGGAAAGCTGCCTTTTAGCCTGAGGGAGGGGAATGGGGGGGGGAGTATTTCCCGGAGGACGCCTGCCTGTTTGGAAACAAACAGGCACCTTGTTGGAGATCGGTCAGGGTGACAGACTTTTTCAGGGTCAGAGTGGTTCCAAGGTGGAATTGGCTGCCTTGGGAGGTGGTGAGCTCTCCTTCCCTGGCAGCGTTCAAGAAGAGGCTGGACGGATATTTGTCAGAGATGCTGTAGGCTGGTCCTGCATTGGGCAGGGGGTAGGGCTAGATCAGTGGTGGCGAACCTACGGCAGAGGTGGCACTCAGAGCCCTCTCTGTGGGCACGCGTGCCATCGCCCCAGCCAGGCCCAGACCGTCATTAAAGTGTCGAATTCTCTGCCAAATAATTTTAAGTCAATGAAAGCATTTGGGATTGCTTTCCTTACTTTGTTTGGATCATCTTAAGTTAATGTCTGAGTTGTTTTTTCTATAATAAAAGCTCAGGAGTCAGGTTAAATTGCCATGTTGGCACTTTGCGATCAATAAGTGGGTTTTGGGTCGCAGTTTGGGCACTCGGTCTCTAAAAGGTTCGCCATCACTGGGCTAGTCTGTATGGCCCCTTCCAACTCTATGATTCTATCAAATCAAAGACAACCCGCCCCCGGTATTCCTCTTTCCTGCAATTGGTTTAGAATGGCAAGAGTTCTATCATGCCGTGTCCTTGATTACTCCAAAGTAGGGATCCTAGAGTGGCCAGCGTCACTCCTTAGGCCCTGATTCTCACTCAGAGTGGCTTACAATCTCCTTTCCCTGCCTCTCCCCACAGGTGGGGCTGAGAGAGCTCTGAGAACTGGTACTGAGAGAACAGCTCTTGGGGAACTTTGACTGATCCAAGGGCACCCAGCGGCTGCATGTGGAGGAGTGTAAGCCACCCTGAGCTGGCCTCAGCCGGGAGGGCAGGGTAGAAATTTAACAAATCAAATCAAAGGTCTTGTCAGTTCATTCTTGACCAACTGAATTTATTCTCATCTGCCCCATTTCATAGCCTGTTCTCACAAAGTAGAATTTTTGCTCACAGGACTCCATCGCTTAGAGGGAATATTGCTCTTGAGTATACCTCTCCTTTGCCTCCATGTCCCCCCCACACACACACACCTTCTCTGACTTTTTTTTTTCCCTTCCCACCATGAACACTTAGATTATAACCTCCTGGGAGGCAAATAGGGATACCAGCCTCCAGGTGAGACCTGGGGATCCCTCGGAATCGCAGCTCGTGTCCAGAGTAGAGAGATCAGTTCCCCTGGAGAAAATGGATGCTTTGGAGGACGGACTCTAACGGCACTGAACCTCACTGCGGTCCCTGTCCTTTCCATGTGCCATCCCTCAATCTCTGGAGTTTCCCAACCTGGACCTGGTACCATACCCAGAGAGCCACTCTGGTGTAGTAGTTAAGAGTACGGACTCGAAACGGGGAGAACCGGCTTTGATTCCCCACTCCTCCACTTGCACCTGGCTGGATGACCTTGGGTCAGTTACAGTTCTCTCAGAGCTGTTCTCTCAAGAGCAGTTTCTGTCAAGAGCTCTCTCAGCCCCACCCACCTCACGGGGTGTCTGTTGTGGGGAGGGGAAGGGAAAGGAGTTTGTAAGCCGCTCTGAGACTCCTTTGGATAGTGAAGGGCGGGGTATAAATCCAATCTCTCCTTCTTCTACCCGCTGCCCCCCCCCAATCTACAACAGTAGCCAGGAGGGACTTTGCAATCCTGCTGTCATTTGTTGCCCAAGGCTTTCTTCTTTCTTCCATCTTTCTGTGTCGTACCGCTGAGGATTGCCAGTCACAGCTGCCGGCAGAACAACAGGTACTACCAGGGGTCATTTCGTAGAAAAAGAGGTGCAGGAGCTCATTAACATAACTTATTAGCATAACTCATTAGCATAGCTCATTTGCATATGCCCCACCCCCTGACATCACCGGAAGTGTGTCAGAAGGCAACACCCACCGCTCAGGCTCCACTGGACTGTTTTGGATTGCTAGCTATTGGGGGGGGGGGGAACGTGCAGATCTGTCCTCGCAGAGGAGGGAGAGCTTGTACCTGAATAAACCTTGGCCTTAAAGGTGCCACTGGACTGTTTTGGATTGCTAGCTATGGGGGGGATGCACAGATCTGCCCTCGCAGAGATCGAGAGCTTGTACCTGAAGGCATGATGGGGGGGGGGCTCTGCAATTTACCTGGCTGCTTCTTGCTCCTCGTGGCCCAACTTAAGGTTGCTGGAAGCAGGGGGCGGGGCTTGTTGCATGTGCCCGCCCCCTGGCCTCCTTACTGCCGGAGCTCCACTTCTGTGCGCTCCCGCAGGAAATGACCCCTTGGTACTACAGTGTCAAGACCACAGCCACATAGCCCGGAAAATCTACAACAACCTACTGTCATTTCTTTTTGCTGAGGCTGTGAAACTCTGCAGACAGCCTCCCGCTGCTGGTGATGCTAAATGCTGATCTTTTTTGCCACCAAGTCGCAGCTGACTTACGGCAACCCAGTAGGGGTTTCAAGCCAAGAGACATTCAGAGGTGGTTTGGTGTCGTGGTTAAGTGGGCGGACTCTAATCTGGGAGAACCGGGCTTGATTCCCCATCCTCCGCTCGCACCTGGCTGGATGGCCTTGGGCAAGCCGTAGTTCTGTCAGAGTTGTTCTGAAAAGAGCTCTCACAGCCCCACCAGCCTCACAGGGAGTCTGTTGTGGGGAGGGGGAAGGGAAAGGAGTTTGTAAGCCGCTCTGAGACTCCCAGCGAAGGGCAGGGTATACATGCAATCTCCTCTCCTCTCCTCCTCCTCTGCTTAGAGACCATGGACTTCCCTGGAGTTATCTCATTGAAATACTAACCAGGCCTGACCTTGCTTTGCTTCCCAGGTTAGACCAAATCGGGCTGGCCTTGCCTAAACACTGGTATGTCTAAATGAATGATTGGACTGTGCCTTAAAAAGGGTCATACTCTCAGCCAGGGATCATTTCGTAGACAAGGAGGTACAGGAGCTCATTAGCATAACTCATTAGTGTAACTTATTTGCATATGCCACACCCCCTGACATCACCAGAAGTGTGTCAGAAGGCAATATCCACCGCTCAGGCGCCACTGGACTGTTTGGGATTGCTAGCT
>NW_015162613.1:13520-17823 GCF_001447785.1 Gekko japonicus
AGGAGGGACTTTGCAATCCTGCTGTCATTTGTTGTCCAAGGCTTTCTTCTTTCTTCCATCTTTCTGTGTTGTACCCCTGAGGATTCCCAGTCACAGTTGCCGGCAGAACATCAGGTACTACCAGGGGTCATTTCGTAGAAAAAGAGGTGCAGGAACTCATTAGCATAACTCATTAGCATATGCCACACCCTCTGACATCACCGGAAGTGTGTCAGAAGGCAACACCCACTGCTCAGGTTCCAGTGAACTGTTTTGGATTGCTAGCTATTGGGTGTGGGGGGGAAAGTGCAGATCTGTCCTCGCAGAAGAGGGAGAGCTTGTACCTGAATAAAGCTTGGTCTTCAAGGTGCCACTGGACTGTTCTGGACCGGGGGGGGGGCTCTGCAACTTACCTGGCCGCTTCTTGCTCTGACTGAGGGCTGCTGGGAGAAGGGGGTGGGGCTTGTTGCATGTGCCTGCCCCCTGCCAGAGCTCCGGTTCTGTGCACTCCTGCAGGAAATGACCCCTCTCAGCACTCAAGGGGACAGATCCAGGTGGTCAGCCGTGTTGGGCTGAAGCAGTAGAACTGTTTTAGAGTCCGGTGGCACCTTTTAAGACCGAGCGAGGTTTATTCAAGGTATAAAAATGAAAGCTCATACCTTGAATAGACCTTTGTCGGTCTTAAAGGTGCCACTGGAGTCTCAATCGAGTCAGGGAGAGAACGGGAGCCGGATCCTCCAATTTCAGATCGCGTGGGATTGATTTCTAACCCACTCTGTTTCTAAATACTGGGTAGCTGTTGCAGCCAGCAGTTGTCAGAGTTCTAGATATGTGCGTTTTCATGGATTGCTCTGACTCAGACAGCTGTCAGGATCCACAGCAAATCAGTCAAGTACACGCTTCCAAGAAGGTTTTACTTTTATTGAAAAGCTATAGATTCAGTAACAGGAACACTGTTAGGAATGGCGGGTGTTCTATGCGCATAATAGGTTATAGGGCATTCATATACCCCCCCCCACGGAGTACCCAATTACAGGGGTTCCCGCGTGCGGGCATTAAGCTGAGAACTAACGGTTGCAAAAGCAAAACAGGTAAAAAGCTTCCCACAACTCTGTCTCGGCAGAGACACGTCAAGTCTCCTCCAGTGGCCTTGAGAGATATGCGTTCCAGCCAAGAGGCAATTAAGCGCAAGGGAAGGAATGCACATGTAATGAAAACACACACCACACTATTGGCAGCTTAGCTGACAACAGCCCAGGACAGCCTGATCTCATCTGATCTCAGAAGCTAAGCAGGGTCAGCCCTGGTGAGTACTTGGATGGGAGACCGCCAAGGAATACCAGGGGCACTACGCAGAGGCAGGCAATGATGCACCATCTCTGAACGTCTCTTGCCTTGAAAACCCCACAAAGTCAGCTGTGTTGATGCGCCTCCTCTCCAATATATATATATATATAGCACACTGAAGGCACAAATCTGCTTGTTCCAACAAGAAAAATATGGGTGCAGATGACTGCTTAAAAACATCCGATGAGCCCTCTTGGATCTGACGAGAGGTAGATCTAATCCAACATCTTGTACCCCAGTGACCAGATCAATTCAGAAGAGCCCACAGGCAGCGTACTCAAGCTTCTGCAGCTACTGATGTTCAAAGGTACACTGCCTTGAAGCATGGAGGTTCCATTTTACCACCATGGCTAACAGCAGTAGATAGATGCATCCCACCATGGATTTACCTAACCCTCTTTTAAAGGTGTCGGCTTACGCTCTGAGAAATACAGGCAGGACTCATGGAATAAGACTTTCTTACCTCCCTCTCCAGGCCCCCACGTCAATGCTGCCCTAAGTACGGGTACAGATGACTGCGTAAAAACATCCGATTAGCCCTCTTGGATCTGACAAGAGGTAGATCTAATCCAGTATATCACCCCTGGCGCTCACGCTATCGGCCGCCAATGAGGGACATCAAGCATCTTGGAAATTTAATGAACCGTAGAGCACCATTTTAGCTTGTATGTATTGGTTTTAATGTAATTTATATTTTATTCTGGCGTTGCCGCTTGTTCACCGCCCTGGGCCGCTTGGGTAGGGCGGGATATAAATCCTAAGTAAATTAAAAAAAGTAAATAAATAAATAAAAATCTTGTACCCCAGTGACCAGATCAATTCAGAAGAGCCCACAGGCAGCGTACTCAAACTTCTCCAGCTACTGATGTTCAAAGGTACACTGCCTTGAAGCATGGAGGTTCCATTTTACCACCACGGCTAACAGCAGTGGATAGGTGCATCCCACCATGGATTTACCTAGCCCTCTTTTAAAGGTGTTGGCTTACGCTCGGAGAAATACAAGCAGGACTCGTGGAATAAGACTTTCTTACCTCCCTCTGCAGGCCCCCACGTCAATGCTGCCCTAAGTACCAGGGGACACTACCTCCCCCAGGAAGACCACAGGGCATAAGTTGGAATGGCTACCGTTAGAGGACAGGAATCAGCACCTCCTTCTGTGTTCCTTCAATGACAGCTTTTAGATATAAGCCATTAAAAACTAGGGGTAATCAAGGTACCTTGTGGACAGAACGGAGCGGGTGCAGAGGAGAGCGACGAGGATGATCGGGGGCCTGGAGACCAAGCCCTGTGAGGAAAGGCTGAGGGACCTGGGAATTTTGAGTCTGGAGAAGAGGAGGTTGAGGGGGGACAGGATTGCTCTCTTGAAGGATCTGAAGGGGCTGTCACTTAGAGGAGGGCAGGAACATGCTGTTCCTGTCGGCAGCAGAGGAGAGGACTCACAAGCATGGGTTTAAATTAAGGGCGGGAAGGTACCGGCTGGGTATTAGGAAAAACTTTTTGACAGTCAGAGTTGTGCAATAGTGGAATCAGCTGCCTGGGGAGGTGGTGAGCTCCCCCTCCCTGGCAGTCTTGAAGCAGCGGCTGGACAAAGACTTCTCAGGGATGCTTTGGGCTGATCCTGCACTGAGCAGTGGGTCAGACTAGATGGCCTGTATGGCCCCCTTCCAACTCTGTGATTCTACAATTCCGTAAGTTAATAATGCACTGTGTGAAACAATATTTCCTTTTGCTTTCCTGCATCTGCTGCCTTCCCCAAGTACCGCATTAAACATCAGGTGCTCTTAAAAGGCAGGCGCTTCTAAAGTGCACTGCCTGCTTCACAGTTTAGCCTTGACTATCTCTAAAAGCATAGGTAATAATCTCCAATCCCGACATATTTATTACCGGTGTTGTTTCCCCACCCAGTTGAACCCAAACAGATGACAACCAGAAACCAAGCTTGTCATTCTTTTTATCTGTTTAAAAAAAACATTTCCACTAATTTGCATGCCAATTTAACAAGCTAATTTATCTAGAGATACAACTGTGACCCGTAATTCCATTTCAGTGTCTGACAAAGTGTGCAGTGCACACAAAACATCACACCTTGAATAAAACTTTGTTGGTCTTAAAGGTGCCGCAGGACTCTAAATTTGTTCTCTGCTCCATATGTTTCTACAATCCCCTCTTGAAGCTGTCTACACTTGTAGCCGCCGCCACTTGCTGCGGCACTGAATTCCACATTAATAACTGTTGGGTTGAAGGAGGACTTCCTTTTATCTGTTCTAAGCTCACAGCTCATTAATTTTATTGAGTGCTCATGAGTTCTTGTATTGTGAGACAGGGAGAAAAGGATGTCTTTCTCTAACTTCTCTATCCCATGCATAATTTTGTAAACCTCATGCAGATGCCACTCCCCAGCAACGGGTAATCAGAGGTACACTGCTTCTGAACATGGAGGTTCCATTCAGTCAATATGGCTAATTGTCATGCCATGTCTGTTGACCCTCCCAGGGGAACTGGTTGGCCACTGTGTGAGACAGGATGCTGGACTAGATGGACCACTGGTCTGATCCAGCAGGGCTCTTCTAATGGCCTCTATGCCCTGTTGTTGGCCCTCTAGAGAGGAACTGGTTGGCCACTGTGTGAGACAGTTGTGGGCCGTCTAGAGAGGAACTGGTTGGCTGCTGTGTAAGACAGGGTGCTGGACTAGATGGAAATACAAGAGAAGAAGAGATTGGATTTATACCCCGCCCTTCACTACCCAAAGGTGTCGCAGAGCGGCTTACAAACTCCTTTCCCTGCCCCTCCCCATAACAGACACCTTGTGAGGTAGGTGGGGCAAAGAGAGCTGTGACAGAAACTGCTCTTTTTTCAAGAACAGCTCTTATCAGAAATACGGCTTGCCCAAGGTCATCCAGCAGGTGCAAGTGGAGGAGTGGGGAATCAAATCCAATTCTCCCAGATTAGAATCTGTGCACTTAACCACTACACCAAA
>NW_015162613.1:18224-21553 GCF_001447785.1 Gekko japonicus
GATCCAGCAGGGCTCTTCTGATGTTCTTAGGAAGGCCTGGGCCTCTACGCCCTGTTGCTGGCCCTCCAGAGGAACTGGTTGGCCACTGTGTGAGATGGGATGCTGGACTAGATGGACCACTGGTTTAATCCAGCAGGGCTCTTCTTATGTTCTTACAATTCCACCAAGGCAGAGACATACCCAACAACCAAACAGGGCAGAAACAAAAACCATGGGTAAGTGCTTGGCTCGCTACATAAAAAGCGGAGGAGGGGGCAACTGAAAATGCAGCAGGGCTGGGCATGAGCAAAGAGCTGCATCCCTTCCCAAACTGTCTGGCCTGTCATCCCCAAGTCCCATCGCTTGTATCCCAGTGAGATCCAAGAGCACCAGCGACCACACCTAAAGCACAATGGGATGGGTCTAATGATCCCAGTGCAAGGATCATGGCCTCTTCCCTTGTTCTCCCTGCCCCCAGCACACCCTGCAACGTGTATTCCAGAAGTTGGTGAGATCAGACACATAGACGAGGGGTCTGGACCAATGCTCCCTCTAAGCGATGGAGTCTTGTGAGCAAAAATTCTACTTTGCGAGCTGCTGGCATTAAGGGTGTGAGCGAGCCATTTGGCTACTGCATAAATTAGTTGGCTCCGGAGCCATCCTTGCTGGGCTACAACAAAAATGTGTGAGCTGGAGGCTAAAAACCTGTGAGCTAGCTCACACTGACTCAGCTTAGAGGGAACACTGGTCTGGACTAAGGAGGGGAGAAATCTGGGCCAACACAACCATGAGGCAAAACTAGGCTATTGACCACGGGGCACCTAGATACAAATCCAGTACAGACCAACCAGATGTTAAGAACATAAGAGACGCCAATGTTGGATCAGGCCAAAGGCCCATCCAGTCCAACACTCTGTGTCACACAATGGCCAGAACTACCAGGTGCCATCAGGAGGTCCACCAGTGGGGCCAGGGTATGAGCTTTGAGGAGTCAAAGCTCCCTTCGCCAGATAACTGATGGAGGTATCTGATGAAGAGAGCTCTGACTCTCCAAAGCTCCTACCCTGAACATCTGGTTGGTTGGCTGTTGTTGGTAGAGAAAGTCTAGAGCGAAGGTTTGATGGGGTGTTCAGAATGAACAAGGTGAACATAAAACTTCCATGCCTCATCTGACGAAGGGGACTTTGAGTCTGGAAAGCTCGTACCCTGAAGATCCTGTGGATCTGTAAGGTACTACCAGACTCAAATCCAGCTATTCTGCTGCAGACCAACATGGCTGCCTTCTGCATCACATTTTTGAGGGATGCCAAAAAGGTGAGAGGAGCCACCTTTTGAAGAAGAAAGAAGGAGGAAGGAGAAAGGAGGAGGAGGAGAAGCAGCAGCAGCAGCAGCAGCAGCAGAAGAACCAGAAGGAGAAGAACCAGAAGAAGAAGAACCAGAAGACTGTGTGAGATGGAATTCTGGACTAGATGGACCAGTAGTATAATCCATCAGGGCTCTTCTGCTGTTCTTATGAAGGCCTCAGCCTCTCTGCCCTGTTGTTGGCCCTCCAGAGGAACTGGTTGGCCACTATGCGAGACAGGATGCTGGACTAGATGGACCACTGGTCTGGTCCAGCAAGGCTCTTCTGATGTCCTTATGAAGGCCTTGGCCTCTATGCCCTGTTGCTGGCCATCCAGAGGAACTGGTTGGCCACTGTGTGAGACAGGATGCCGGACTAGATGGACCACTGGTTTGATCCAGCAGGGCTCTTCTTATGTTCTTACAATTCCACCAAGGCAGAGACATACCCAACAACCAAACAGGACAGAAACAAAAACCACAGGTAAGAGCTTGGCTCGCTACATACAAAGCGGAGGAGGGGGCAACTGAAAATGCAGCAGGACTGGGCATGAGCAAAGAGCTGCATCCCTTCCCAAACTGTCTGGCCTGTCATCACCAAGTCCCATCGCTTGTATCCCAGTGAGATCCAAGAGCACCAGCAACCACACCTAAAGCACAATGGGATGGGTCCAATGGTCCCGGAGCAAGGATCATGGCCTTTTCCCTTGTTCTCCCCGCCCCCAGCACACCCTGCAACGTGTATTCCAGAGGTTGATGAGATCAGACACATAGACGAGGGGTCTGAACCAATGCTCCCTCTAAGTGATGGAGTCTTGTGAGCAGAAATTCTACTTTGCAAGCTGCTGGCATTAAAGGTGTGAGCGAGCCATTTGGCTACTGCATAAATTAGTTGGCTCCGGAGCCATCCTTGCTGGGCTACAACAAAAATGTGTGAGCTGGAGGCTAAAAAGCTGTGAGCTAGCTCACACTGACTCAGCTTAGAGGGAACACTGGTCTGGACTAAGGAGGGGAGAAATCTGGGCCAACACAACCATGAGGCAAAACTAGGCTATTGACCACGGGGCACC
Source organism: Gekko japonicus (assembly GCF_001447785.1). Classification (NCBI taxonomy): domain Eukaryota; kingdom Metazoa; phylum Chordata; class Lepidosauria; order Squamata; family Gekkonidae; genus Gekko; species Gekko japonicus. Next base: position 20,615 of record NW_015162613.1, read on the forward strand.
TAGATACAAATCCAGTACAGACCAACCAGATGTTAAGAACATAAGAGACGCCAATGTTGGATCAGGCCAAAGGCCCATCCAGTCCAACACTCTGTGTCACACAATGGCCAGAACTACCAGGTGCCATCAGGAGGTCCACCAGTGGGGCCAGGGTATGAGCTTTGAGGAGTCAAAGCTCCCTTCGTCAGATACCTGATGGAGGTATCTGATGAAGAGAGCTCTGACTCTCCAAAGCTCCTACCCTGAACATCTGGTTGGTTGGCTGTTGTTGGTAGAGAAAGTCTAGAGCGAAGGTTTGATGGGGTGTTCAGAATGAACAAGGTGAACATAAAACTTCCATGCCTCATCTGACGAAGGGGACTTTGAGTCTGGAAAGCTCGTACCCTGAAGATCCTGTGGATCTGTAAGGTACTACCAGACTCAAATCCAGCTATTCTGCTGCAGACCAACATGGCTGCCCTCTGCATCACATTTTTGAGGGGAAGCAGCAGCAGCAGAAGCAGCAGAAGAAGCAGCAGCAGCAGAAGAAGCAGCAGCAGCAGCAGAAGAACCAGAAGAAGAAGAACCAGAAGAAGAAGATGACCTTTTGGGCTGGAAAGGAAGCTTGGCCTGAACTGCTCGAAAGGATCTTCACATGTGTTGACTCTGGTCTTCTATACGATGATGATGATGAAGCATGGAGGAAAACCAAAGAGCTCATCAACTTTTACTTTCATATTGTTAGTTACAGAAGAACGTAAGAGAAGCCATGATGGATCAGAATAATGGCCCATCCAGTCCGACATTCTGTGTCACACAGTGGGCCAAACCCCAGGTGCCGTCAGGAGGTATTTTCTTGGTGCCTGGGAGGGCTTCTTGGAGTTCTGGCCCCACTGGTGGACCTCCTGATGGCCCCTGGGTTTTGGCCACTGCATGACACAGGGTGTTGGACCGGATGGG
>NW_015162613.1:24731-41446 GCF_001447785.1 Gekko japonicus
TGCCTTTTCAATTTTAGGTAGTTAAATATCTCCCTCTGGTGGAAAACACGTGCATTACATGCTTTCCCCTGCTAATCGTATTTAAAGCAAGGATGCATTACATTTCATTCCTGTTTCCAAAAAACAGTTTCATGTCTAGATTACATCAGGAGCGACTGCTTCCCTGTGTTCACTTGCCATGGAATCAGGCTCCTCGTTCAGTTATTCCTGGTTTTACTGACAAAACCCCATGGTAAAGGTAAAGGTCTCCCTTGCTCGAAAGCCAGTCGAATCCGACTCCAGGGTTGCGGTGCTCATCTCCGTTTCAAAGCCGAAGAGATTGCGCTGTCCGAAGACATTTCCGTGGTCATGTGGCTGGCATGACTAAACACCAAGGCGCACGGAACGCTGTTACCTTCCCATCGAAGTGGTACCTATTTATCTACTTGCAATTTCTTGCTTTCGAACTGCTAAGTTGGCAGGAGCTGGAACCAGAGACGGAGCTCACTCCATCATGCAGCAACCCGGGTCTTGAACTGCTGAACTACCGACCTTCCACAGCCTGCAGTTCAGCGTCTTAACCACTTGAGCCACTGCAGCTCAAACCCCATGACTGCACCCCAAAAGCAGTAGATTGGCTCCATGGGCATAAAGATCCCCAAATGTCCACATTGTCATGTACCCAGAAATGTTTTCTAGCTCCATGAAAGTTGATGCCTTGAGGTGGAAAGAACCATGTGGACAAAGTCATATGGGTGGGGGTGAGCGCTGCTGCACCAAGAAGGAAGGAGACAAAACCATCCCTCTGGCCTTTATCTGTTCTGTGATCCCAGGAATCAACTTTGGCAGAATCAGAAAGGACGGCTGGAGACAGAAGAACATGGAAATGACCCGATCCGCAAGTACAGCACCTTTCACTTATAGACTACCAGATCACTCACCAACTGAATTAACGCTTTAAATTCTTAAGAGCCAAGAGACTGAAGAAGAGGCTGTCGTTGTTCAGTCGCACAGTCAAGTCCGACTCCTCGTGACCCCGTGGACCAGATCACGCCAGGCCCTCCTGTCTTCCACGTCCTCCAGAGTTCGCTCAATTTCATGTCCGTTGCCTCGATAACACTAACCATCTCATCCTTTGCCGTCCCCTTTTTTTTTTACATTCAGTCATTCCCAGCATCGGGATCTTCTCCAGTGAGTGCTCCCTTCTCATTGGGTGGCCAAAGTATGCTGTAGCATCAGTGTATATCCAGAAGAAAAAGCTTATATGGTGTAGCGGTTAGTACTGGAGTGGGATTTGGGGACATCGGAAGCTTGCTGAGCAACCTTGGGCTAGTTGCACACACGCCGCCTAGCTCACTTCGCAGGATTATTGTGAGGAAAAGACAAGAGATGAGGAGAAATTGCACAAGTCACTTTGAACAATTATGAAGCCGCCTTCATACCGAATCGGATCATCAAGGTCGGTATTGCAGATCTTCAGGGTCTCAGGCGAAGGTCACTCACCTCACCTCCTACCTGGTCCTTTCAACTGCAGATGCTGGGGACTGAACCGGGGACCTACTGTGTGCAAAGAAGACGCTCTGAAACTGAGCCACAGCCCTTCCACATTGGGTCCCCTTTGTGGAGACAGGCAGGGTACAGGGGAAGTAAACAAATGAAAACTTAAGCAAAGTCACTACTTCATAGAGCAGCAGCAGAAGGGACATAAGAACCTAAGAGAAGCCAATGTTGGATCAGGCCAATGGCCCACCCAGTCCAACACTCTGTCACACAGTGGCCAAAAAGACCAGGTGCCATCAGGAGGTCCAGCAGTGTGGCCAGGACACCAGAAGCCCTCCCCCTGTTGCCCCCCACCCCAAGCACCAAGAATACAGAGCATCGCTTGCCTCAGACCAAGAGTTCCTCTCTATCCTTATACCTTGTGGCTAATAGCCACTGATGGACCTCTGCTCCATATAAGAACATAAGAGAAGCCCATGTGGGATCAGGCCAACACTCTGTGTCACACAGTGGCCAGAAATACCAGGTGCCATCAGGAGGTCCAGCAGTGGGGCCAGGACATTAGAAGCCCTCCCACTGTTGACAGAGTGCTGGACTGGATGGGCCATTGGCCTGATCCAACACTGGCTTCTCTCATCTTCTTGTGTTAAGGAACTCTCAGACTGGGGCTAACAGCCACTGATGGACCTCTGCTCCATATAAGAACATAAGAGAAGCGATGTTTTAAAGGTTGCAGCCGTAATCTCGAATAGAAATGTAAATTTGGGTAAAACAAAACTTGGTTAGATACAGTCTGTCTAAATGGCTATTCACGATAATAGCACCAAGTCAGAGTACCTACCTCTGGTACTGAAGCAGGAGGAAAACAGGAGATAACCCAGCTTGTGAAGGCTTCTGGTTGGCTATTCATAGGAACAGAATGGTGGACTGAATAGACCCAATTCTGTAAAGCTATTCTTATTTCACAGAAGACACGCAAAGAGGATGCAGAGCAGACATAGGCTGGGACAACACGGACTGATGACTGAGGCCCTTGTGGGGCCACACATTCCTGTCTTCTCTGGAGCCTGGTCTCACGTGAGTTCTGCCTTCCCCTGACAGCTCATCTCCATCTTCATTGCTGTGACAACCAGCCAGGTGAGTCCACACAGTTTGAGAACCGCCAGAGGTGGGGGTAGCTGTGGCATAGGGGGTGGCCAGCTGCAGGAAGAGTTGAAGTCTAGCCATCTGACCCCAGCCGCTTCTAAGACAGCTACTAACCACATGCTTTCTGCCCAGCAAGCCACTAAGCTGTCCACTTCTCTTCACTCTTGCCACAGTAATGCTGTTGTCATAGACACATGAAGTAGAATTAGGCCATTGGTCTTCCAAGGTCAGTTGTCCATCATGAATCTGGCTCTTCGGGTTCTAAAATGAGGTCTTTTACATCACCTACTTGGTCCTTTTAGATGGAGATGCCATGGACTGAACCCTGGGACCGTCTGCATGCGAGGCAGATGCTCTACCACTGAGCCCTGCCTCTCTGCACCTGCCTTCTGCCTCAGCCTTGGTCACCTCTGCCTTAAATATTAACTGCCACACTTACACTTAAATATATTTTTTAAAAAAATAAAAATTAACTGCCACCACTTACACTTAAATTTTTTTTTTAAAAAAAAAAATAAAAATTAACTGCTACCATGCTGTAAAAGAAGTTCCTATCCTCATAGCACCTCAAAGGCCTGTAGTCACACGGAAAAGAGGCAGAGGACATATACAGACTGAAACTAGCCGCCAACAGAAGAAGAGCCCTGCTGGATCAGACCAAGGGTCCATCTAGTCCTGCATCCTGACTCACATGGTGGCCAACCAGTTCCTCTGGAGGGCCAACAAGAAGGCAGAGAGGCCTTCCCCTGATGTTGCCCCCTGGCTCTGGGATTCAGAGGTTTACTGCCTCTGAGTGTGGAGGCTCCCCTCAGTCATCATGGCTAGTAGCTATTGACAGACTTATCCTCCAGGAATCTAATTCCCTTTTAAAACAGTTTATCCTGTGGCCACCACTGCATCCTCTGGCAGTGAATTCCACATTTTAATCACTCTCTGTGTAAAGAGGTATTTTCTTTTGTTCGTCCTGAACCGCCTGCCCTCATTGAATGCTTTCAAGTTCTAGGATTTTAGGAAACAGATTACATTTATTTATTTGACTTATACCCCACCTTCCCAGCCAGAGCTGGCTCAGAGCGGCTTACATAAAAGAATAAAAACACACAAATAAGCAATTTGAACAATCCTAAAACCATATAAAACAATCCAACGTTATAAGGTGCTAGATATTAATACTTTTGTTGTTGTTCAGTCGAGTCCAACTCTTCGCGACCCCATGGACCACTGATATTATTAGATGATGGCGGCCAACCTTCAGTGATCTATCCTAGGGGTTGGCCCATAGATCTAATCCTTTATGTGGCTGGCACAGGCTGTTTTCTGATGACTCCAGGGGACAGGGTTCTCTGCCATTCCAGCTGTTGGGGGCGGCTCCTAGTTGAAGGCCTGTTGGAAGAGCTCCGTCTTGCAGGCCCTGTGGAACTGCATGAGGTCCTGCGGGGCCCTGATCTCCTCTGGGAGCTCATTCCACCAGAGCGGAGCCACCACCAAGAAAGCCCTGGCCATTGCCAGGCTGGCAACCTTGAGATGGGGAGGACCAGCTGATTCTGGGTCCCTGATCACACTGCTCTCTGGGGAACATGTGGGGAAAGGCAGTCCCTCAGGTATGTAGGTCCCTGACCATAAAGGGCTTTAAAAAATAAGAACCAACACCTTGAAGCGAATTTGGTATGCTATTGGCAGCCAGTGCAATGCTTTCAGCACAGGCTGAATGTGCTCCCGCATTGGGAGGCCCATTAGAAGCCTGGCCGCAACATTTTGCACTAGCTGTAGCTTCTGGATTTGTGACAAGGGCAGCCCCATGTAGAGAGCATTACAGTAGTCCAGTCTTGAGGTGACCATCACGTGGATCAGTGTTGCTAAGTCATTGTGTTCAAGGAAGGAGATCTCCTCTGGGAGCTCATTGCACCAGAACGGAGCCACCACCAAGAAAGCCCTGGCCATTGCCAGGCTGGCAACCTTGAGATGGGGAGGACCAGCTGATTCTGGGTCCCTGATCACACTGCTCTCTGGGGAACATGTCGGGAAAGGCAGTCCCTCAGGTATGTAGGTCCCTGACCATAAAGGGCTTTAAAAAATAAGAACCAACACCTTGAAGCGAATTTGGTATGCTATTGGCAGCCAGTGCAATGCTTTCAGCACAGGCTGAATGTGCTCCCGCATTGGGAGGCCCATTAGAAGCCTGGCCGCAACATTTTGCACTAGCTGTAGCTTCTGGATTTGTGACAAGGGCAGCCCCATGTAGAGAGCATTACAGTAGTCCAGTCTCGAGGTGACCATCACGTGGATCAGTGTTGCCAAGTCATTGCGTTCAAGGAAGGAAGCCAATTGCCTGATCAGCCAAAGACAGTAAAAGGCAGACTTGGCAGTGGCTGCTACCTGGGCCTCCATTGTTAAGGAGGCATCCAGGAGCACTCCCAAATGCCTAACCTCTGGCACTGGCACCAACGGAGGCCCATCGACGGTCGGGGGTGGGATCCCTACCCTCGGCCCGCTCAGGCACAGGACCTCTGTCTTCGTCGGATTCCATTTCAGTCGGCTCAGTCTAAACCATCCAGCCACGTCTTGTAACACCCGATCCAGATCTTCTAGTTTAGACTGGCCGCCCAACAATAGAGCTGGGTGTCATCTGCATACTGGGCACATCCCAGACTATGTCTCCGTGCAATCTGGGCAAGGGGGCGCATATAGATATTAAATAGCATCGGGGACAGCACCACACTTTGAGGCACGCCACAGTCCAGTGGATGCCTTCAAGACAGCTGTTCCAACACCACCCTTTCTCCCTGACCTTGGAGAAAGGAGGCAAGCCATTGCAAGGCAGGCCCTTGGATTCCAGCGTTGGCGAGGCAGTGGATCAGTAGCTGATGGTCGACTGTGCCAAACGCTGCCGACAGGTCCAACGACAACAGCACTGCTGATCTGCCCCGATCCAGATGCCTCTGGAGATCGTCCGTTAGGGCGACAAGTGCCGCCTCCATCCCATGGCCAGGGCAAAAGCCGGACTGGAAGGGGTCTAAGATGGAAGTATCATCCAAAAAGCTATGTAGCTGAATTGTCACAGCCCTATTATCTTGCCCAAATAGGGCAAGTTGGAAACCGGACGACGGTTTGCCAATTCAGCCGGATCCAAAGACAACTTTTTCAGGAGAGGACGGGCCACTGTTTCCTTGAGTGCCCTCGGGAACAGTCCCAAGAGAGACTTATGGATAATTTCCCTTAGGGCACCTCTAACCCCATGGCGGCCAGCTTTGATTAGCCACAAAGGGCACGGATCAAGGGAGCACGTGGCGGGGCGTACAGTTAGGAGCAATACACCCAGCTGTATTGTTGAGAGCCAGTTTGGTGTAGTGGTTAAGTGTGTGGACTCTAATCGCCTTGAGTCCACTCAGTCTCAAGTGTGACGGGGAGGTTATAGCGGAGCGACAAGACTTTGTCTGTGAAATAGCTCTCAATGGCCTCGCAGCCGATGTCTTCATCAACTCTCTCCATTCCATGCATAATTCTATAAACCTCTATCATGTCCTCCCCACCCCCCCCCCCGTCTCTTATCCAAACGCAAAAGCAGACTCCAAGTGAAGGGCGAAGTATAAATCCAATCTCTTCTTCTTCCTCTTCTTCAATTTGTCGACTTCCTCTAGGCTGAGCAGACTGAAATGACCCATAACCTGACCAGAAAACGTACATGGAACCTTGAGTCCACTCACTGTCTCAAGTGTGACGGGGAGGTCATAGTGGAGCGACAAGGTTTGTCTGTGAAATAGCTCTCGAAGGCCTCGCAGCCGATGTCTTCGTCAACTCTCTCCATTCCATGCATATACTGTGGCAGAGAAGACCAAGAAGCACAGCCGCAGAATGGGGGGGGTGGGGGTGGAGCCGTGTGAAGCGGCACAACCAGGGCCAGCGTTGTCACTTCCTACACATGAATAAGGAATGTACAGAGAGAACCCTTCCCCCATGTACGTGGGTCAGCAAGAACCTTTTTCTTTCCGTCAGAAAAAGTGGTATTGGGCCTTTTGATCCAGATATGCCGGCTGATTTCAGACAGCCTATGGATTCCGTTTCAGGGACTGGTTACTAACAATTTTTTCCCTGTCCTTTCAGACAGACCCGTTTTAGTAACTGGTTCCTACCGGAATATATTTACCTGTTCAGACAAACACACTTCTGTCCCATTCGGGAAGGGTGCCTGAAGTGCTGTTGACTCAAACTGCTTTCTTCTGATCTTCAATCCTTCCTACCGCTTCTGAAGCGCTATGGGGTGCTGTATAGAATGCCCCGTAACGCTTCCTGCAACAACTTTCTTTTTGCGCGCTCCTTTTCTCCCAGTGCACAAGCATCCTCTTCCCCCCCCCCAATGTTCTATTGGGAGCACTATGGCGTTGAAGCAGGACCACAAACCAGCACCATAGCAACCCCATTGAGGTGCCTGGATTCTACTTAGATACACTGACATTCGCTACTGCTGTCCCCTGGCAACAAGTACCTAATTGGATGGCGTGTTTAAGCGGGAGATCAGGGGCAGAAGTGAATGGTGAGACAGATGTTTGGTTGATTAAGAAGTTTGCTTTAGAGGAAGTGTAGACTCAAGCGCACTCAAACACGCACACAAACTCCATAGCTTGTGGGCGTTAAGGAAGGAAAGCTTCCTGGGTTTCAAAACTGTCCGGTTTCCTCTCCCCCCCCCCTTGAACTCTGTATCCATTGAGCTCCTTGTTTACAGGTGACAGCAGGAGCGCATGTCAGTGTAACTAAATGGAGTCCAGGCATCTCAATGGACTTGTTATGGCGCTGATTTGTGGTCCTGCTTCAGCGCTGTAGCGCTCCCAATAGATTTTTTTTAAAAAACCCTCTCAGAAAGATCGTGTCCGAGAGGGGAAATGGCGGGAAAAGAAAGCATCACAGTTTGAAATGACACACCGCTTCAGAGATGGCTCCTTACCAGAAGAGAGATGCTGTGTGTAACAGCCGTCCCTATACCGGGCCAATAACGGTAATGTGAAGTTGACCATGTTTGTTTCTTGTGCACAAATTCTTTGTACATACAGCCTTGTAAGTTCCCATTTGGAGTCTGAGGACATAAATTCACCACTTCAGTGAAAGTGAGGCCTACGACTCCTGTGTGGCACCTGTATTGTGTGTCCTGGCATGTATGGGAACCAATGTTCCCTCTAAGCTGTGGAGTATTGTGAGCAAAAATTCTACTTTGCGAACTACTGGCATTAAAGTTGTGAGTGAGCGATTTGGCTTCTGCATAAATTAGTTAGCTCTGGAGCCATCTTCCCTGAGCTGAGACAAAAATGTGTGAGCCGGACGTTAAAAAACTGTGAGCTAGCTCACACTAACTCAGCTTAGAGGGAACACTGAGGGAAACTGTGTGTGTCTTCTTCTCTAGGGTTGTCAACAGCTGGAATAAAAACTTTAGGCACCTAGGCAGAACCTGGATGCAGAGGAGCCCTCCTGAGTCAAGGATTCAAGGCCAGAGTACGCTGGATGATGGAGCCTGGTGGTACGTCTGTGGGTGAAGCACAGCTGTTTCGGTGGCCTAGTGCAAGCACTGTCTAGAAGTAGCACACACTGGATGATCGCAAGCTGCGAGGCCTTTTCAACAGGGGCACCGCAACTTTAGAAGTCCCTGAGACGCGAGGGCTGCTTAGCCCCTGCTGTGGGGACTTTTAGACACAACTGAAAACAGTGATTTCTTCAGAGAACGTTACTTTAAAAAATCACAGCTAAAATCACACGAGCAAAGGAAATGCTATGCAAGTAGTTGCGATTCAAGCAAGAGCTGCTAACCACGCTGAAAAGACTGCGCAGCAGTGCCGACAGTATGGCGATACGGCCCGCTCATGCGCCAGCCCATTATCACATTCCATTTCCTACAGCTGCTCGGGAAGCTTTGAGATTCTGTACTACATTATCCCCGTGACACGTATTTCCATTCAAGCGTCCGGATTCTTTATCTCAAGAGTAGTGTCTAAGGATGTTCTCTATATTTTGCTCATGTGCTCTTCTCCCCACCATTCAATGAGATTTCAGTTGATTATACCGCCTTGAGAACAACAGTTTTATCTTACCCTCGTGATGAAAGTTCCAATAATTACATTGGGATTTCGTTCTTCGTGCGCGTACATTGGGAGATCTCTAATGAATCATTTAGTAGTCAATAATGGCCTACCAGCCATCTGCTGGAATATCTCCAGAGACTGAGATTTTCAACTTCATTAGGAAATGTTTTTCCACTGATGCACAGTATCCTCCGAGCTCTCCACCCGCAACCACATAACCCAAACCTTCCTCTCCTTACAGTCTGGAAGTCTTATCCACCTTATTTGTGCGATTCCTCAAGCTCCTACGCCTTTTCCCTGGGAGTAACATAGTCCCATTAGCCATCACCCCTCAGCCAATATCTTTCAGAGCTCAGACTCCTTTGAATATCCCTAAAGATGTTCTTCCCCATCTCCTTTGACTGCCAGATGCTGCACTTCACAAGGATGTTTTCCCTTTGGAATTACACCTGCCCTGAGAAGAACTCCGCCGAAGACTTCCTCTGGACGCTTTCCATAAGCTTTCTGCTATATAGCACTCAGGATGCGGTCACACTAACCTCTTACCACGACAGGCTCCTGCTGTCAGTTTATCCGCGACCTTATTGGATGAAAACTGGTTACACTTGAAAACTGTCCCTCTTGAATTGCACAATGAGTCGGACAGCTACACCGTCCAAGTGGCAGTGTGGAATTTTTTTTAAAAAATCATTTGCGCATGTGGAAAGATTACCATGTGCATAACTGCGCATGCACATAATAGTGGTCGCTAGGGGGGAAAAAGACCAAATCGCACTCATTGTGAGAGGGGAGTCCAGATAGGGGAAAGTGCAGAATTGCAGCGGAAACACCCGGAAGGCACTCATTTTTCCAGGTGTAGGAAAGCGCGGGAGAACCGGAAGTATTGAGCGAGTGTCCCTGCTCCAGGCGGGAGGCGGATTGGCCTGTCTGATCAGCAATTTTACATGCGGAGGGAACAGCAGTGAATTCCGATCAAAACAACTGTGTGACCGCAGCCTCAGTTTCCAGTCTGTTTTATTGGGAATATACCCTTTCACCAAAACAAAACAAAAAAACCTGCAGCAACAAAATCAACAACAAAAAGCCAAGATGGCTGCTGCCTACAAGAGCATTTTATGAGTGACACAAGTGACTTTTGAAGTAAAGCAGAACCAGTTCTCAGGCCATTTTGAAGCATTTTGTTCCATTTCTCTTTATTGGATTTTTTTTTTCCTTTTCAAGATGACACAGTAGGTTTAACTCAAGTACGATTTAACAGAACATGGAGTACAGGCTCACAGATCCTGTGAACGTCACAAACAGAAAGTAGGAAAATCGGAAGGACCTCTGTCTCCCACAACCTACCTCCCTCTCAAAAGAGAAGCTCCAGAGACTGGTTATTCCAACCTGGAATGTAATGGAGGAAGGGTTGAGAGCCCAGTTTAAAAGTCTCTTGAAGCCACAGATTTGTAATACTCAAAAAGTTTCAGGGTGGAGTCCTCCACAGGTAACTGTTCATTTAGGTCTTAGCGCAGAGAGACACCCCCCCTTCGTTCCGGCTTCAGTTAAAAGGAGGCTCACCTCACAGTTTTAAGTTATTGCACAAATTACTACATCAATACATAAAGATTTCTACCCATGGAATGTTACATCAGAACAGGCGGGAGGGCCAAGTCCTTGGGGACTCATCAGATGGCGATTTCAGCGAGACTGTACAGCAAGGAGATTAAGCCATGAATCCCAGCACTAAACATGTGCTGGCTCTGTGTTCTCACAAATGCCCAACTTCGCAAATGGCACTTGAACAAGATATATCCGGTTTCTTTAGGCTTCTAGGATTTCAGCGACTACAATACGGCCAGAGGTTTTTCCAGCCCAATGGGCTTGGTTTATGCCTTCCTAGACGGCAGGACTGAAGACCGATTCCAGTTAACTATTTGTCTTGCTGGTGAATCGTACGGGGAAGTGTAATCTCCGAGGGCCTAAAATCCAGACAGACTTTGTAGGTTCTCCGTGATAACAAAGCTGGAAGGAGTAAAACACGTGGCTCCGTGCTTATAGATACTTCCTCTGAAAGCCATACATATTTTCCAAAGCTTATCAACAGTGGGAAGAATGAGACAATAGAACTGGCACTGCAAATGGTCGTGGCGGTGGCGGTGGGAGCTCAGCACAAGGAGGAAAGGTGGGGAGCGTGGTTACGACGAAGGCAGGAGTGCCTGGTCTAGTGAGAGAGAAGATCAAGAAGTGAAGCTGCGCGTGGTGCAGGGGTATGAGCCGAGATCTGGACCTCATACCCCTGCACATTTGTCCTCCCCATGTATTATATTTATTTGTCAGAAAAGTAGTTTGGCAGTTGAAGCCGTGAAAAAAGAAACTCCCGGTTCACGTGATCCAGAGGACCACGCTTGCTGTCTTGATGCTCCAAAATTGTTGTGGACGCAAGGGATAATACTTTTTGGATACACATTTGCTGCGGTTAGATGACAGGCTTAGCGTGTTTTGGCCGTGCGTCTAATCTGACCCTTATTTATTTTGTGCTGGAGAATTTTGTCTAAACACCCACCCTTAACCCGCTGCTCCTCGCAGTCACCCCATGGTTGACCGTTCAGATTATTGCTGCACGGTAACCACAGAGTGGGCGGGCGGCATCTTTTTTTGTTTTTCACACATGCACATAGACACATATCCGAATCACCGGTTCCTTTTCGACAGCCCCACAATCCCTCTGCCAAGTACCGTGATAATTCGTTCCTATACAACTGTATTTTTCTGCCAGAAATCACTCCTCTCTCACCTGATCTTACTCCCTTTCATACTCATTTCATAGGGAAGTTTCCCCTTTTCCTCTCCCCATAGAGCCTTCCTGCTAGAGCAATATTATAAAGTGGCTTTATTTATTTAGGCATTTTTACCACGCCCGCCCCACGAGCGGGCTCAGGGCGGCTTACAAGGGGCAGGAAGTAAAGTTCCGGGGTTGGAATCCTGGCCTCCAATATGGGAGCCTAAATAGGGACTATTTCCAGCGCTGTCCCACCCCAAGAAACGGCAGAAAGGATCATTCGTCTTTTCACTCTAAAACAACCACCCCCCCTGGGCTCCCGATCACAACAAAATATTTCAGCGAAGAAACACAAACGGTGATTCAAACCCTTGCGTGAAGATCCAATGATGCACACATAGCTATCTGTCCCCCCCCCCCAAAAAAGGACAAAAACAGAAAGGAAGGTTCAAGGTTCAAGACTTCCCATCTGGCTTGATATCACAATGGGGAGATCAGACATCCTGAAATGCAGAGTGAAACCAGCTTCATCCATAAACGGACTTTCCCCGGTGTCAAGAACCTCGCGCCCAGAGTAGGGTGAGGAGGGGGGGGGGATGACTGGGGAATAGGATACTGATGATGTTGTTTGAACATGCAGCAATTTAAATCCACAGGGTAACAACAACGACATCAGATCAGATTGTCTGATCACAGCCATTGAGCGTGGTTCAATTACAATGACCTCCTAAATGGGGGGGGAACCCTCTGAATATTTAGAAAGCTTTGTGTTTTGAAATTCTGTTAACTACGGCCTATGGTTGGAGGACAGCAATGGCCCACCGCTGAGCCTTGCCACCATCTCTCGCCCTTCTCTCCCCCCCCCCTCCATGGGGAGGCTCTCCATGGAGAGCCAGTTTGGTGTAGTGGTTAAGTGTGCGGACTCTAATCTGGGAGAACCGGGTTTGAGTCCCCACTCCTCCACTTGCACCTGCTGATGTGACCTTGGGTCAGTCGCAAGCTCTGGCACAGCTGTCCTTGAAAAAGAGCAGTTTGTGTCAGAGCTCTCTCAGCCCCACCCACCTCACAGGGTGTCTGTTGTGGGGAGGGGAAGGGAAAGGAGTTTGTAAGCCGCTCTGAGACTCCAAGTGAATGGCGGGGTATAAATCCAATCTCCTCTCTTCTTCTATAAACTGACAACAGACACTTTCAGACGAGCACATCATTGTACCATACTGTTTTGCTTTTAATGAAATTGTTTAAACGGCTTTATTTAATGATATGTTGGTATATTTTGTGCACTGCCCTGATCCCTCGGGGGGGGGGGGGGGAGTTTATAAAATGAAGCAATCAAGGAAGAATAGACCTGTTTTGCTATTGCTGTTGGAGAAAAAAAGTTGAGGCTGTGTCCGTCATTATGTCACCCAGGCCAGACGACTGAAGTCTAATGAAGATTACTGTCCAAACCTAGAGGGCCCCCCCCATTGTCCAGACTCCCAAGGTCCCTGGCCTTCCATAGGGAGTGCCCTGCCTTTCCCCATTCTCGGAGCATCAAGCCATGACGGAAGCAACGGTGCTGGAGAAGAGGCCTCGGACCACAGGTCTCTGACACTCACCTGGCGAGAAGCCACTGCGGATGCTGACTGCAAGCTCAAGGGGGGGTCTGGGAGGAAGAAGACAGCAGCAAACCCGGCTGTCCACATGGAGAGAGGTTGCAGAAAGCGGCCCGCAGGTGGTGACATCGAGAAGATCCCTGAGGCAGTAGGAAGGAAATGCTGTGATGCCCAGCCAGGCTGCCCCACCCTTCAACAGCGGACCACAGCGACAGATAAGAACGGGAAGGGCAGGGGATGGGTTCTAGACGGGCTCCACCAGTAGACTGACTGTAATGGAGGGCAAGGCAGGATGGGGAGGTGTCAATGCATGTGCCCTCCCCCACGTCCCGTCCTTGATCCATGTTGCTACAAGCCCAAATGGCTAGGAAGGCACTGTAGAGGCCCTTCTGGACAGCAGGGCCTCTATTGCAATGGCCAAGGTTAGAACGGATAAAAGGAAGTACTTCTTCACCCAAAGAGGGATTCACACTTGGAATTCACTGCCACGGGAGGTGGTGGCAGCTACAAGCATGGACGGCTTCAAAAGGGAATTAGATAAGCATATGGAGCAGAGGTCCATCGGTGGCTATTAGCCACAAGGTCTAGATAGGGACTCTGGGGCAAGTGATGCTCTGTCTTCTTGGTGCTTGGGGGGGGGGGTCAACAGTGGGAGGGCATCTAATGTCCTGGCCCCACTGGTGGTCCTCCTGATGGCACCTGGTATTTATGGCCACTGTGTGACACAGAGTGTTGGGCTGGATGGGCCTTTGGCCTGATCCAACATTGGCGTCTCTTATGTACTTATGTAGTTCCAACCGGAATAGCCTCTATAGCCTGTTTTCATGGGCGTGTTGAGTGCTGCCCAGTCGTGAAATTGGTTGGGAGGTCAGACTCAGGAGGTATGGTTAGCTCTAGTCAAGGCATTATTATATTCCATGTTGCTGGGGCGCGGTGCCCCCAACTTTTGGGAAATCCTCCAAGGCATCGCGTCACCCGAGGTGGAAAGGGCTGCTCCCACCAAGTCTCCGGGAGAACCCGCGGGTACATCCCGTCCTGCTGCGATGGAAGCCTGGGTCAAGAAACAATGGGAAAGGGATCCACGCTTCCTAACACGGCAAGAAGACGAGATGCTTACGGGACTCTGGGGGACTGTCACAGTGGACAACAGAGAGGTAATCGACACCCGCCAGGCAGCACGACTCCCTCAGATCATAAGGGAAGCAGTGGTGTGGTTCCATTTGGCACCAGTTCGCCTGGGACCACGAAAACAGCGCCTCACCCCTGTACCCTATCGGGCTGAGGTATTGGCCACCGCTCACGATCATGCATGAGCTGTGCATCAGGGAGCTGAAGGCATCCTGCAGTGGATTTTAGCTCACTTCGTTTGGCCCACGGGGTCCGAAGACGCATGACAGTTTCGCGAGACCTGTGAGGGGTGTCAGAACGCCTCTACTTGGCCTGCGCCCCGAGCCCCTCTCTCTCCCTTGCCGATTATCCAAACCCCATTCAAGAGAGCGGCCATGGACTCTGTGGGGGGGCCTTCCCAGATCTCCCCAAGGAACCCGGTATTTACTGGTAATAGTCAATTACACAGCCCGGTAACCTGAGGTGCATCGGTCACCGGGGCCCTAATGCGGTTTTTCGCCCATGTGGGACTCCCACGGGAAGAAGAAGAAGAGGAAGAGATTGGAATTATACCCCGCCCTTCACTACCCAAAGGTGTCTCAGAGCGGCCTACAAACTCCTTTCCCTTCCCCTCCCCACAACAGCTCTTGACCGAAACTGCTCTTTTTCAAGAACAGCTCTTATCAGAACTACGGCTTGCCCAAGGTCATCCAGCCAGGTACAAGTGGAGGAGTGGGGGATCAAACCCGGTTCTCCCAGATTAGAGTCCGCGCACTTCACCACTACACCAAACTGGCTCCATTAGGAAGTCCTAATGGATCGGGGCCCACCCTTCGCGGCAACACTACTGGGGCAGGGATGTCGGACCTTGCAGATCCAACAGATATTCATGGCCGTACACCATCCACAAACCTACGGCCTCATAGAAAGGATGAATCACACCATAAAAGCCAGAGAGCAAAGGCTGGCGCACAACTATCCTTTGGCCTGGGACCTGTTACATAGATCCCATACTGTTTGCCATTAGAAAGACTCCACAAGCGTCCACCGGGATCACCCCCCCTTTGAACTGGTGTTTGGGCACAAACCCCGGGGTCTCCTGAGCCTGACGGAAGGAGGAGGAGGACGAGGAGAAGGAGAAGAAGAGAGTGGATTTATACCCCACCCTTCACTCGGAGTCTCACAGCAGATTCCTTCCCCTCCCCACAACAGGCTCCCTGTGAGGTAGGTGGGGCTGAGAGAGCTCTGAGAGAACTGCCCTTTCAAGGACAGCTCTGACAGAACTATGGCTTGCCCAAGGTCATCCAGCAGCTGCATATGGAGGAATGGGGAATCAAACCCAGTTCTCCCAGATTAGAGTCCACGCACTTAACCACTACACCAAACAGTGGGTGAATGAGCCAACTTTAGCAGATGGAGCCAGTCCGGGCCCCAGCAACCATGTCCAACAGCTTTGGGATCAATTAAAGATGATGAAACGTGAAGCTCAGATGAATCTGTGTAGAGCCCCGGCAGGAGCAAAAGGCCCACTCTGACGAAGGTACAAAAGAACAAACATTCCGACCAGATAGCATCCTCGTGAGTAGGGAAGCCTTAGCAACGAGGACTGGGAGGAGAAGGCTGTGGGTGCTGTAACCCCCCTCCCCTCCCTAAACTGAAGCTCTGAGGCCTGAGGAAAGCTCGAGAGGGTGGAGGGGGAGGCAGAGGAACCGGACAGAAAGGAGCAGAGTCCCGACAACTACACTGTAGGGTTTATCTCCTACTCCCAAGTTCCATACAAAATACTAAAAGCTTGTGCTAACCCACTTATTAGGGCTCTGAACCCACAGGCACCCCCAAATATGTGTCCGTCCATTGAAGTAACAAAAGATTATAGGTTTATCTTCTTCGCTGCTGAGGTATTATAACAGCCAATTCCCAGGGCGGAGCTTAGCCCTTAAGAGACTGTCAGAATAAGGAATTTATCCTCAAAGTCTCACTCAGATACCTACCTTAGTACTTACACATCCAGCACATACAGCCATTGAAGATTATGCGCTAAAATGTCATTTTTAATAAGGGACACATCTTTCTGCACACTGGCAATAAAGAGATTTGCAGATCCTTTTTAGACAGAAGTGCAAAAAAACCCAAAACCCTATCCTCCCAAAAAGGGAAGTAATGCAGCTGGGAAAGACTTATTTTTAATGAGCGATCAAGACGGGTAGCCGTGTTAGTCTGTCTGTCGCAGTAGAAAAGATCAAGAGTCCAGTAGCACCTTAAAGACTAACAAAACTTGTGGCAGGGTACGACCTTTCGTGACTCACGAGAGCTCATGCCTTGCACACAGATTTTGCTAAGTCTTTAAAGTGCTACTGGACCCTCGCTCCTACCTGTCAGCAGTTTACGGGATGAAAGGAAAAAAACTTATTTTCCAATTTACGAAACGCTTCTCTTCACAAAGGGAGTTCCTTACCTGTCACAGGCAATCCAGGAAACAGCTATTTCCAAGATGGCTTTAGCCCTGCTGTGAGCAGAGATCTGTCTTCTCTTTATACTGCTTTGGAACAAAACAGGGCCGCTCTT
>NW_015162613.1:41457-45523 GCF_001447785.1 Gekko japonicus
CGCTCTTCCTGCTAAAACAAGGGTGTCAAACCAGTGACCCTCGATCGAGGTAGTGGCAAGACTAACCCCGGTGATCAAGGATGAACCAAAAGCAGATGCACCTACCTTGTAAAACAACTGCACGTTGTTTTGCCCCCTCAATCCGAGATTACGAGTGAAAGATTGAAAGGTTAAGCTAGGTGACAGGGCTCATCTGGCACCAAGTGCCCAATCACCTAACATCTGTAGTGGTTTACAGGGCTCTTTTTGTAGCAGGGAACTCCTTTGCATATTAGGCGACACCCCCCCTAATGCAGCCAATCCTCCAAGAGCTTACAGAGCTCTTCTTACAGGGGCTACTGTAAGCTCTTGGAGGACTGGCTACAATTAGGGGTGTGTCGCCTAAGATGCAAAGGAGTTCCCTGCTACAAAAAGAGCCCTGCACATTCTATTTAAGAGCCTGCATTGACTGAGGGAGGGAGGGACGGTGGGTGGGGGTCTTTCAAAAGCAGACTGTCAGCATGACAAGATATAACTCGACCAAAATAGATATATATATATTTTGTTTACAGAGCGAGGAAGGCCTGGGCACACTGTAATAAATAGGGGAAGAAAAGGGATTTTTGTGCATACCGAGTTCTTATTCTCTTCAGCCAGTGAGTGGGGCTGTTCAGTAAAAGGGAAAGGGAAAAGTTCCCTTGCTCGAAAGCCAGTCGAGTCCGACTCTAGGGTTGCGGTGCTCATCTCCGTTTCAAAGCCGAAGAGCCAGCGCTGTCCGAAGACGTTTCCGTGGTCATGTGGCCGGCATGACTAAACACCACGGCGCACGGAACGCTGTTCCCTTCCCACCGAAGTGGTACCTATTTATCTACTTGCAATTTCTTGCTTTCGAACTGCTAGGTTGGCAGGAGCTGGAACTAGACGGGAGCTCACTCCGTCACGTGGCAACTCGGGTCTCGAACTGCTGAACTACCGACCTTCCACAGCCTGCAGTTCAGCGTCTTAACCACTTGAGCCACCGTTCACCACTGTTCAGACAATGAACAAAACAAAGAAACAGTCCGATATGAAATGCAGGGAGCTTTATATTCAGCGCAGAGAGACCTCTTCACGGGCCAGGCAGCTACTCTCCTCGAGTGTGCACTGCCGTCCCTGCTACTGGGGAACAATAGCTGGGGAACACACATAAGGACACAGAAGATCTGCGAAGCACACAGACCGGTTTCGAGAACGAGGTGATAAGCGAGAACTAGAGAGCACGGATTAAAAAAACAGGTGGCCTATATGCTTAAATTAGTCCCTACAAGTTCAACACACAGTCAGCTTCCCCCATCACATTTTTATAATGGAAAAGAGTGAAAATTAAAGGGGGGGAGGTGCACACACACACACACAAATACGCACCCACACCGGAGGAGTCAGCGTTCTGCAAAAAATTGGCACCATCAACCATTGTGAGAAGCAGGAAATCTCTGAGTAAGACATAGGAGACTGGCACAAGAAAAGCACCTCGAAGGTTCTCAAAGAACAGGCGTGGACCGACTCACCGCAAGAGGATAGACCGCGCAGAATAGAGAAGGAGGGAGGCCGAAGGGAAAGCGGGAAGAGAGATTAGAAGGAAGCTTTAAACCGGTAATCTGAAAGACTAAATACAACAGAACAAACCAACATACTGCGCCACAAGATAAATACGGACCTACTGAACTGTACAGTTCTGGCAACAATTGACACTTTGTGGGTAGCTCAAAATAAAGGGGGTGCTGCTGAATTATTTACAGCAGCAACCTTAGCCGAACTCTGCTAGTTCAAGTCCTTGCATCAACTCACCACACATACTGTTGCCAGCCAATGTTGACACCTTTTTGAAAGGACATGCATCTGAAACCCAGGCTGGCAGGCAAGATTTCTACACCGGTGACGATATCCCCACCATGATTCAAAGATTTCCGGCAAGCACTCGACACAAACAGCCAAACTGTAAACTCAGAATGTTGCGGCACAGAAATGAGGAAACAAAAACCTGATCGCAGCTATCAGGGGCATCTTTTACAGAAAACGCCTATCAAAAGAAAAGATCTGAATCCCACGACACAACTCTTCATGATAAGAGCTGCCCCCTAATCACTTGATAACTTTTTAAGGGGGGGGGAAGGGGGAGAGAGTCAGAGGAATCGGGTAAAGCATCTTGTAAACTGATTTCGATAATGAATGCATTCTAAGGACCCAAAGAAACAGAAAACTGGAATGATGTCTCTCAAAGAGCGATTTGCTTCTGTCTTCAGAAAGTTCCAGTTTGACCTCCTTCACATATCTTGTCTCTGCTGATTAATCTTCCCACAAGGATCATCTTTCGAGATAATAGGCAGTCCTGCTAAAATCCTCAGCAGCAAACTGAACCTATTATGTAAGAAAATGAGATGAAGGGGAGGGAATCATTCAATTCGACGCCTCCTAAAAATCTGCTTAAGGTAGGAATAAAGCGACTCTCTAATCTGTTGTCTCGCCAAACATCCTGAAGGAAAAGTTCGACTTGGTTTCTTCTGAGAGGATAAGGTACGGATGATTATTATTTTTTACTTTCTCAAAGCCGGATAAATTCGAGAACTGTTTCAACAGTGTCTTGATTACCTTCCTGGCTTGATTCAAAGTTACCCCAACAGATTTGTTTTCAGTTTCCTAACTTGCAGTCCATTGACGATACCGTTAACATCATCTCCCTCCAGAAGTTCTAGAGAGAAGCTGGGCGATCTTGCAAGAGTACACATGCAGGATTGTGCTATGAACGCATGCTTGCGTGAAACCCACTTCCTTCAAACACTTGCTTTAGGCGAGCCGGCATGTCCTGCGTCCAACGGCAGCATGGTGAGAGTACATCTAATGGCGGAAGGTCATTCCCATGGGAGAGACGAATCTTCGTATGATAATTACAAGGGTCTGCGAACGAACAGTTGTCTTTTCGTTGTTGTAAACAGGAGTGGAAAGAGAATGGAACAGTTAAAGCATGAGGTTTAACAGGCCCAAAACGACAAGGAGGTTAAATCCTGCTAGGTGGGGAACCTTTCCGTCAGAGGTATGACTTCTTTCCAAAGCCGCACCAGACGGGGGACAAAGTTCTACCAGTGTTTGTTGTCCCACCCATCGTCAGCTGCGGAAGAAGACTCTTTTGTTGCCTTCTTAGGGGTCTTTTTGGCTTTGCCCTCCCCACCTGCGTCCTCCCAACTGGTCTCCCAGTTTTCCCAGCTGTCACTGTTACTGTTCTTGTTATTGGAGACTGTCCCAGAGCCCCAGACATCCCAGCTATCGGAACTCTTCTTCTCGGTAGAATTGTCCACGTACGTCCAGCTGTCGCTGCTTGGGGACTTGTGGGTCTTGGGCGGGTCCGAGTTCCCAAAGGTCTCCCAAAAGCTTTGATCTACCGCGTTGTTCTGGTAGCCTTCGCCACTGCTGTTCTGATAGCTGTCTCCCTCGGGGGGCCTTTCGAGGAGGAAAAAGTTTTAAAAAGAGAGAAAAGAACAATCACTGGTTTTGCTCGCTTTAGTCAGTACAGCCCAGCAGGAGTACAGCCCAAGTTGCTCTTAAAACTTTCCATCTTGATTTGGAAGAAGATCACATTGGGGTGGGGAGCTGGATAGAGACTCCACTACTGAGGAGAGGTCAACTGCTGGCCACGTTAAGGAGACTGGATTTATACCCCGCCCCTTCACTCTCCGAAGGAGTCTCAGAGCGGCTGACAATCTCCTTTCTCTTCCCCTCCCCACAATAGTCACCACAAGGGCCAGGTCCTTCTCGGTGGCGGCTCCTACCTGGTGGAATGAGCTCCCGGAGGACATCAGGGCCCTGCGGGACCTTTTACAGTTCTGCAGGGCCTGCAAGACGGAGCTCTTCCGCCAGGCTTTTGAGTAGGAGCCGCCGCCGCCGCCACCACCACCGAGTAACTGCAGAGCAGGACCACGGGCTGGGCCGACTGGCCACTTGGAACATCTTGGCCCGTGGCATCCCCCCTCTTTGATCCCACCGCGATATACAATAGGGAGTGAGTATTTTACTTCCTAATGTATCCTGCAAGATGCGAGTTTTTGTTTTAATT
>NW_015162613.1:45615-61599 GCF_001447785.1 Gekko japonicus
GGGGAGGGCGGGGTATAAGTGAAAAATAAATAAATAAATAAATCTGGGGCTGAGAGATATCTTTCAAGGACTGCTGTTTCCAGAACAACTCCAAGAGGACTGTGACTGACCCAAGGTCACCCAGCTGGCTGCATGTGGAGGAGTGGGGGAATCAAACCCGGTTCTCCCAGATTAGAGTTTGTGCTCCTAACCACTACACCAAACCGGCTCTGGATGGCACTGCACCACAGCATATCTTCTCTGCTGTCTTTTAGACTGTGCACTGGGGTGGACAGTTTATACAGGAGTATTAGGGGGGAGCCATGACCAGTGTTCCCTCTAAGCTGAGTTAGTGTGCCAGCGCACAGTTTTGTAGCCTCCGGCTCACACATTTTTGTCTCCGCTCAGGAAGGATGGCTCCAGAGCAAACTAATTTATGCAGCAGCCAAATCGCTCGCTCACAGCTTTAATGCCAGTGGCTCACAAAGCAGAATTTTTGCTCACAAGACTCCAAAGCTTAGAGGGAACATTGTGTCAATGTTGCGCGGTGTTAGCCCACTGCAGACTGGGCACGGGTGCAAGGCGATCCAATAAAGACTGGAGTCTTTCAGGCTTATGTACAAGTAATTTACAGTTTATTATACAAAGCCTCCACCAATACTTTACACTGAGTGACGTAATGCTCCGCAGACAACCACATTCCAAGAAGGAATGAACTGCACAGTACCTCACTGTACTTATATTTGCATTGGCCAATCAGAGCCAATGCTGAGTCACTCTTACACAGTGTTAATTAGCTCTGGCAATAGCCGGCCAGAACCGGTCAGGGCCAGCTCTCCAGTCACTTAGAGCTGTCAGCTCCTGTCACTTAGATGCCTTAGATCTACAGCATGACTTAACACAATACAGAATGTTGACACATTGGCCATGACCTAGATAGTCCAAGCCAGTCTGATATCGTCAGATCTCGGACATTAAGTAGCATTGGCCCTGGTTAGTCCTTGGATGGAGGGCCACCAAGTAAGACCGGGGCTACTAGAAGAAGAAGAGTCAGTTTTCTACACCCTGCTTTTCTCTACCTTAAAGGAGTCTCAAAGTGGCTTACAACTGCCTTCTCTTCCTCTCCCCGCAACAGGCGCCTTTGCGAGGTAGGTGGGGCTGAGAGAGGTCTGAGAGAACGGTGCCTGGCCCAAGGTCACCCAGCAGGTTTCATGGGGAGTGGTGAATCAAGCACGGTTCTCCGGGTTAGAGTCCGCCGCTCTTAACCACTACCCCGCGCTGGCTCTCACTACACAGAGGCATGCAGCTTGATGGCAATATATATGCAGGGACTATTGGGTGAAGGGGTAGCCGTGACCCTTTAGTAATGAAAGGGGGTAGAGTAATAAAGCTCACTGAGATGAGGAAAATCCTCACTGAGATGAGGAAGTGGGTACATTGGAAACATTGGCAGCGGGAGTAGGGTAGAGACTATACCTGGGGTTTCCTCTCAACTTTAACAGCTAGGGTGAGAACAGTATGAGGTGAAGGGGATGAAATCCTAATACGAGGTTCTAGCTTATGCTGATTTTATTTATGCTTGGTTTTTCCAATGCTGCAATCTGGCCTCTTTTGGAAAGGGAGAACATAAATCTCTTTTGTGAGGGTATCTTTCTGAGAGCACATGAGAGCCAGTTTGGTGTAGTGGTGAAGTGTGCGGACTCTAATCTGGGAGAACCGGGTTTGATTCCCCACTCCTCCACTCGCACCTGGCTGGATGACCTTGGGCAAGCCACAGTTCTGACAAGAGCTGTTCTTGAAAAAGAGCAGTTTCTGTCAGAGCTCTCTCAGCCCCACCTACCTGACAGGGTGTCTGTTGTGGGGATGGGAAGGGAAAGGAGTTTGTCAGCCGCTCTGAGACTCCTTTGGGTAGTGAAGGGCATGGGGTATAAATCCAATCTCCTCTTCTTCTTCTACCCTTTCAGTGACTTGAATCAACAATTCCACTGAACTGGCCACCAACTTAAAAAAGGGCCCTTGCTATGCTCTGACCATATACATGGCCAAACAAGAATGGTATAGTATACATGGCCAGGGCTCTTTTTTGTAGCAAGAACTGCTTTGCATATTAGGTGACACACCCCTAATATAGCCAATCCTCCAAGAGCTTACAGAGCTCTTCTCACAGGGGCTAATGTAAGCTCTTGGAGGACTGGCTACATTAGGGGTGTGTTGCCTGATATGCAAAGGAGTTCCTGCTACAAAAAGAGCCCTGCGTGCATCACACGCATGCCCTGCAAACACACACCCATTGTGCAACACCTATCAAAAACCTTAAGTACCTTTCAGAAGCCTCGTCGGATTTCCCAGAAAAAAAAGTGGTCACGTCTCGCCATCCTTTAGTACTTACTCCCTGGACCTGTGGAGGCATTGGAAGGGGAACCACAAGAAATCAGTGTGACAGATGACCATCGTGGGAAAAAGACAAGATAAACAGAACATGCACACCTACGTAACAGACCAGTCTGAGGGAGGAAGCACTGCTCAGTGAATTACTTGAAGGCAAAAGGGATCCGGCTGCCCTCTGGGTTGGCTCACCACGCAGTTTCGCGCACATTATACGCAGTGTTCCCTCTAAGCTGAGTTAGTGTGAGCTAGCTTACCACTTTTTAGCCCCCTGCTCACACATTTTTGTCTTCGCGCAGGAAGGGACGGCTCCAGAGCAAGCTAATTGATGCAGCAGCCAAATCACCCGCTCACAACTTTAATGACAGTAGCGCGCAAAGTAGAATTTTTGCTCGCAAGACTCCACAGTTTAGAGGGAGGATTGATTATATCGCAGGGCTATTTTGGGGCAGGAACGCACAGGAATGGAGCTCCGGCTGGCTTCAGAGTTGGCCACGCCCACTACAGCCAAAACCTCTGCGTGCGTGGCTACAGAGGGAACGCCTGGAGAGCGACCCCCCCCAGCGACTCCGAGGCGGGCGGGCCAGGGGACCCCCTAAAAGAATCGGGGAGGCATTTAAATGCCTCCCCGGCCCTTCCCCGGCCTGTCAAAGGGCCGGCTTGCCCGGGCTCCCCGCAGCCGCAGGGCACCCGAACAAGCCAAGGGAAGGCATGGGGGTGGCCTAATATGCTAATGAGCTATGCTGTAAGGGGTGTGGTATAATGTGCTAATGAGTTTCTGCTGTTGGGTGTGGCCAATTATGCTAATGAGTTCCTGCTGGGCTTTTTCTCCAAAAATGCCCTGATTATATGCATTCTCTTTTCCAGCCATGGTGCCAAAATCACTGTTGCTTTGGTAGTCACGACTGACCCGAGGTATCGCGTGTTAGGCTAGACTCTAAAAGGACACGCGCCGTGCTCCGTGTTGTTAACAGTGTTTTCGTGGTGCGATTTCTTGCGCGCATGCACACACAGCCCAAAGCTGCTCCTGAAGGTTCGAGGGCCCTCTGAAGTGGCATACTATGCGATGCAAGTGTGGTTGAAAGGAGAAACTGGGAATTCCTCTGTACCCAGGCAGAAACATAGTTAGCACGGACATGGGATTGTCTGCACCCTGGCCAATGGTCAGAGCGGGGGTCCCCAACTTTTCTGAACCTGTGGGCATCTTCGGAATTCCGACACGAGGTGGTGGGCCAGCCACAAAATGGCTGCTGGAGGAGGAGGAGCCAACCGCTGAGAGAAAGCCCAAATGCAGGGGGGGGAGGAGGAGGAGGAGGGGGTAACTTACAAATACGCCGAAAAAGGGGATCGAGAGAGAATAAAATCAATGCTGTGGTGGCCAGTGTTCCCTCTAAGCTGAGTTAGTGTGAGCTAGCTCACAGCTTTTTAGCCTCCGACTCACATTTTGTCTCAGCTCAGGAAGGAGGGCTCCAGAGCAAACTAATTTATGCAGCAGCCAAATGGCTTGCTCACAACTTTAACGCCAGTAGCTCACCAAGTAGGATTTTTGCTCACAAGACTCCTCAGCTTAGAGGGAACATTGGTGGTGGCAGCTGCTGCTGGAAACGATGCGATCTTAATCGGCACGGCCAATCTGGAGTCCTAAAGGGCAAGAGAGCCACCTGACTCCGCCCACTTTCCAAAAACACTTGTTAGGCGCCAAGAAAGGTGTCGGCGGGCTCCGCGGTGCCCGTGGGAACCACGCTGGGGACCCCCTGGACTAGGGAAAGCCCCAAACGTGCTTTTTACGTCCACACCAGAAAGCACAGGAAGAATCAAGAGTACAGCTCTACAGACCAGCAGATGCACGACCGGAAGTGTGCCAGACGTCGCGCAAAGGTTTAAAAGGTCTCTGCTGGACAATTTAGCCTTCGTGCTGTCTCGGGAAGGAGCATTAAAAAGATGGCAGGTGCCACACAACATGCAGAGGTTGAATTCAGCAGGCACATGGGAACAGGAGGACAACCATGCTACGAAAATGACACAAGTACCGTCACAAAGTTCTCCACGACCCTTTATCGAAAACCCCTTTTTCTTAAAACATTTCCATCCCCGTAATTTAAAAATGAAAGGCACCCGACAGAGAGGAATGTTTGAAATTTCAGAGGTGGCAAAAAGCACTTACCGGTTTGACCGAGCAACGGCAGCAAGAACAGGGGAGGAGAGAGCAAGAAGGGAAACATTAAAAAGTCTAAGAGATACTGATATATTACACTTAAGCCATTTCCATTTTCCTTTGCGAGCCTTTAAAACAAATAATCCGGCTCACGGATTTGGCTGTCCCATAATGCTTCACAGCAGCCTTTAGTCCAATGCTATTCGAGATGGCTTCTCTTCCACCCGCTTCTTTAGGCAGGTCACTTGAGATACGACGTGAGACTATTCTACTGTAACATCAATGGGACGCAATACCCAATTTTAGGCATCCCTTGATCAGTTACAGACGGCCACAAGCTTTAGCCAAAGGCCCAATTCACACATGACCCTAGTCTGCAACCATGTGGCACAAGTACCACAGGAGGGCATTGTCCAACGTATTGGCCATGCGGGACAGATGCAGTCGAATTCACTTCAAAGTGACAAATGAGGTGGGCTTCCGGAGAAACGGAAGCGGCTGCTGTCTGCCGATGTGACGATGCTGCATGGGAAGCGGCTCCCGTGTGACAAAGGAATATGGATACTGGCTTAATAAACGGCCTCCCAAGCCAGACAGGGAGGCCACCATACCTTGGAAGCCAAATGTGAGACTCCCTGGGTCACGTCATCCATGATTTTCCCATCCTTCACCTACGCAAAGCAAGATGTCCATCGTTAGGAATGTCACAATATTACGCCGAGAGCTTACGACAGGACAGCCTGCGAGAGAAACTAGCTATGCCACAAGTGAGCCTAAAACCTAGTGACTCCTTGGAGGATAGAATACTGCGGTTGTTAAAAGATGGACCTCATTCCAGAGACGGCTGAAATTTAACAAATCCTCCCTAGGGAGTAGCAGGCCTTTGAATCGAAGCTGACTTGCCTGAGAAATGAGACACAACGCTTTCCGTTGCTATATATGAAGAGCGATTCAACAAATGAGACAGCTTTCAAAAGGGAAAGGCGGCTTTAAACGAAGGCCTACTTAGAATCACAAACTGTGTTCATCCCCTTCTCTACAGAAGGCAGAGTATTTTACAGCAAATCTAATCCAGAAGTCCACAAGCAACACTAATACTCACAAAACACATAATTTAGCGGTGTGCTGTCCCTAAAGGACATATTGCCACCAATTATGGGGGCTGAAACAGCCCATTTACTTGGAGAAACACAAGATGCGGGACTGCTTATTTACTAATATAAATTATTCGTTCTGTTTGAGTTAAGAAGAACAGGGGACTGCTGGCTTCAAAGCACTCTTATGTCAAAATATTCTTTTGTGTCCACTCGCCCAGCGGGTTCTGATGCATTTTATTTATTTATTTTACTGCACTACATTTATTAACTGCCTAATCCCCACGATTGTGGGGCTCTAGGCGATGTACAGATTTTAAAACCGTAAGAACATAAATCCATATTCAACATGTTGTACAATAATTAAAAGTGGCAAAAAAAAAATTCTGCGGTTTCCCTCCCGTCTCTGGTCTGTGAGTGCTTCGTAAGCATGGGGAGGAGGTAGACTTCACAAGGAATAGGGATCCAGGTTGGGTGCCAGCCATAATGGAAGCGGGCGCAGTTTGGTGTAGTGGTTAAGTGTGTGGACTCTCATCTGGGAGAACCGGGTTTGATTCCCCACTCCTCCACTTGCACCTGCTGATGTGACCTTGGGTCAGTCACAAGCTCTGGCACAGCTGTCCTTGAAAGAGCAGTTTGTGTCAAGAGTTCTCTCAGCCCCACCCACCTCACAGGGTGTCTGTTGTGGGGAGGGGAAGGGAAAGGAGTTTGTAAGCTGCTCTGAGACACCTTTGGGTAGTGAAGGGTCGGGTATAAATCCAATCTCCTCCTTCTTCCTCCTCCGTCCTCCACCGAACGCCTGGCGGGACATCTCTGCCTTACAGGGGGGGCTGTGCCGTGTTCTTGTAACAGCTGCCAAATCAGCTCTCACGCTCCTTCACCTACGCTAACCATCTTATTGTACATTCTGTTGTTTTAATATAAAGCCTGGTAAAAGAGTGAGATTTCGTCCACTTGTCTAAGTAGCAGAGTAGTGATTCAGGCTCAACCTGGAGTAAAAAGGCTGATCTCTTATGATTCCAGAGAGACATTTTAAGACTTATCAGCCTCAGCTACGGACTCATTATGTCGCTTACTGATGTTACAATGGCTTCCAAGCCAAGCTTTTTTTTTAATCTGTAAATCGGAAATACCTACCAGGCAGGCTGTGGTGAAGATGAATACAGTAATGACAGCTGTTGGAATACGATATTTACCGGGGCCAGTTCAAAGTGTTTCTGGGGCCAAAAGTAAGGGACAGGGATTACCCCCTGAGCCCATGCTGCTGCTAGTTGTGCCTAGCAATGATGGAGGGGCTTGGCTTGAACCCAGCTGGCAGCAACATGGGTCAAGGAGGTGATGCCATGCAGAGGATGGCAAGGAGCGAGCTGAGCCTCTGTGGCCCAACAGCACCCTCCTCACATTGTCACCTCAAGGAATCATGTGGAAGGCCTTGTCCAGAAATAATAATAATAATAAGAGACTGGATATGTACCCCGCCCTTCACTTGGAGTCTCAGAGCGGCTTACAAACTCCTTTCCCTTCCCCTCCCCACAACAGAGACCCTGTGAGGTGGGTGGGGCTGAGAGAGCTCTGACACAAAGTGCTCTTTTTCAAGGACAGCTGTGCCAGAGCTTGTGACTGACCCGAGGTCATCCAGCCAGGTGCAAGTGGAGGAGTGGGGAATCAAACCCGGTTCTCCCAGATTAGAGTCTTAACCACGACACCAAACTGGCTCTCATCTGGCTCACCCAAACTGGCTCACCCAAATGAGCCCTCATCTTTACTCACACAGTGGACACCCACATTAAAGTAACGGCTCCTTTTAGATACAGAAATACAGTTTGTTTCAGGTTGATTGCCTTACAACTGGGCACTGGGCACGCACACTCGACTACCAGCCCTCAGACAGCCCAAGAACAGTGAGATGTGAAGGCAGGGCCCTGTCGGCGGCTGCCCCTGCCTTGGTGAACAAAACTCCCTTGCGATGTATGCCAGTGTTCAGTGTTGCAGACACCCTCTCTGTCACACTAAACTGAAGGGAACTTTCTGATAATGCCTTTGGGCTTCATATATTTTTAACCTCCCTTTTAATTACTTCCATTCAACTAGCCAGCTACTGGCCAGCACTTTGGGTATAGTTTAGAAATGGGATGGGTTTGCACTTCGGGCAGAACAGGTATTGGCTGGCAAAAGGGTCTGAGACAAGGGGTTGGATCCCATCAAAAAACCCATGCACGGAATCATCTTCCCACCGCTCACAGCAGTCGGAAATGCCGGCCCCCTGAAATGTTGCTCCTGGGGGGGGCACCGGGGGGGGGGACTGCCTCCACTCTTGCACATGTGGATCTTTTCCAACCCAAACTGATCTTTTCCAACCCAAATGGGGAAGGATACATCTAACATGTATTGCCACAGAAAGTAGCCAGAAGACTTTCGCGTGGATTTGAACCGGCTAATCAAATGTACTGCCAGAAATCTGCAGCCAGACATGTACAGGAAGCTGCCTTATACTGAATCAGATCACCAGTCCACCAAATCGGGATTTCTACTCAGACTGGCAGCAGCTCTCCAAGGTCTCAGGCAGAGGTCTTTCACTTCACCTATGACCTGGCCCTTTTGACTGGAGACGTCAGGGATTGAACCGGGGACCTTCTGCATGCAAAGCAGAGTCTCTTCCACCGAGTCACAGACTCGTGAATCCGGCTGTTCTAGTGCCGTACAAAGCCGGACCACAGCTTAAGCATATCCCAGCCGGAAGTCGTTTTTGTACATCGTACTGGGAAGGAACTATACTGACACCGCTTGTGCCTAGAATCCACACTGGAGATGCTTGCGGGGATAAGTGTATTCAAAAAAGCCCGTAATCATTTACACGTTTCCAAAGTTACCTTTTCCTGTGCAGGTTTGAGAACATTTTCATTTAAAGTCTGACCTAACTCTGAAGCCTAGTTAAAAGCAAAACAAAACAAAAAGTCAGTTATACTTTTCCCCCCCTTGGTAGGATACATCTAACATGTATTGCCACAGAAAAGTAGCCAGGAGACTTTCGGGGGGGCGGGGAGAGACGAGGCACAGCAGGACAGGAAAAGCCCCGGAAAAGCTTCGCCTCGGACAAGCAACTGAGTGAGCTTCAAGCACGAGAAGATGCGAGGTGACAAAAGGGAAAAATAAAAGAAGACACCGAGATGCAAGGCACCGGGGGCTGCTCAGTAACCTTCAGCTGGGCCTTCCCGCGAGTCCCCGAAAACTGGGGGAAAGCTGGAAAGAAGGATCTTTGCTAAATCAGATGACTTTTAGCAGCATCGCTACACGGCCGCAGAAGGACTTCCACCCATAGGGCTGGGGCCGTTCCCAAGGAATCGTACTCAAGGAAGGAGCCCCTGCTGGCGCCGAGTGCAAAAGCACATCATAGGACCCAAACCGTACGAGCAGAAGCTTTCCTTACGAGGGTGGTGCAGGAGACTGACATGCTGAAGAGATCCAGTGACGGCCGTCACACACACACACAGCCGACGTGTTTTGGGGTTTTGTCGGAGGGAGGGCATCATAGGACCCAAACCGTACGAGCGGAAGCTTTCCTTACGAGAGTGGTGGCAGGAGACTGACATGCTGAAGTGATCCAGTGACGGCTGTCACACACACACACAGAGCCAACGTGTTTTGGGGTTTTGTCGGAGGGAGGGAGGCTCTGCTCTCACTTCACAGCACACGCTTCTATAGCGTACAGCAAGCCACGTCGGGGTCCGGAGGATGCCTGTGTCTGGGGTCCCTCCCGCATCGAAGGACAACTGGACAGCTTACGGTTCATGCTGTTTACCGAGACGCGCAAGCACACTGAGAGAGTGATGGAAACGCTATCCGGGAAGAGACACAGAAGGGCTTCTCTACTAGAGTCAAGGGCTGCGGCGTGGCAAAAGAATAAAAATAAAAATGAAGCATCACACTAGGAATTTGACAGAAGCTCAATCGCTAGAAATGGTCTTGTGATTTAAGACTCCCGTCTCTCGTGAGTCAAGGGCTGCGGCGTTGCAAAAAAACTAAAAATGAAACATCACACTAGGAATTCGACAGAAGCTCAATCGCTAGAAATGGGTCTTGTGATTTAAGACTCCCGTCTCTCGCTTGTGGCTTTTGCAGTCCCCCAGCCACCCACCCCGATTCTCCTGGCCAGTAAGAATTGCCTCAACTAGGGTAATAATCTCGGAGGACACAAATCTGTGCCAAGTTAAAGGTTACAGGGACTATTTGCAGGTATGAATGGAGAGCACCGCTTTTGAACGATGTCTTGCTGGAACCGTTCTGTTCTGCAGGCATCTTTTCGTGCTGCACTGGCTCTTGACTTGTAGCACAATAAGAACCAAGCTAGTACAAGATAATTTATATCTGCTTTGGGGAGCACAGTCTGGTACAGAGGTCACTTCAACCACTATTTAGAAGTAGAAACATTCTGCTAATAGAAAGGGACTTCTGTCAGCAGGATGCATTGAAGTCCTGCCTCCCCTCATTGGCTGTATCCGACCGATCTCCAAAAAATGCAGTCCCTGGGACTCGAATAACAGCACAAGGATCAAACTGGGAGTCTGCAGAAGAAGTAGTCTGTGCAAGTTACCAGCAAAACAAAATCCCGGCTTTATTAGGGCAAGCATCTGCATAACTGGGGGCTGCGGTGGCTCAGTGGTTAAGATGCTGAGCTGCAGACCGGAAGATCGGTAGTTCAGCATTTCGAGACCCGGGTGTGCCGCATGACGGAGTGAGCTCCCATCCCAGCTCCTGCCAACCTAGCAGTTCAAAAGCAAGAAACTGCAAGTAGATAAATAGGTACTGCTTCGGTGGGAAGGGAACAGCGTTCTGTGCGCCTTGATGTCTAGTCACGCCAGCCACATGACCAAGGAAATGTCTTCGGACAGCGCTGGCTCTTCAGCTTGGAAACGAAGATGAGCAGCGCACCCCTAGAGTCGGATTCGACCGGCTTTCCAGCAAGGGAAACCTTTACCTTATCTGCATAACTTATGGAATATGTCACCCCAAATAGAATAACCCAGCGTTAGGGGGTAGCCGTGTTGGTCTGCATCTGCAAAGGGGAGCGGTGGCGCAGTGGGTAAATCCCCTGCATAACTATAACATCTGAACTGCCAAGCTTTGTCAGTTCTAGCCCCGTGCTGGTGTGGGCAACCAAACCTTGTCCCTAGCTCATAGTCTATCCAGCGATTCGAAAGCTTCGGCAAGTAGATAAACTGGGGACCACCCGTAAGGGGGTGAGCACACCACTCCCCTTGGGAGGTGTTAGCTGCCAGGACTGACATCTGCGGCGTGGGAAGATCAAAAGTGGGAAAAATCTGTTTCGGCATTTCCTGCAGTGGAGCAAATCGGCGCATTCCCTGAAGTAGAGCAAATCGGCCAGGCGGTGGCAGTGCGACATCAAGAGCCCTGACGTCATCAGCCAGCCGACATAATATATGCCGTCGGGACATGACTGATACAGCCTGCGGATGGATCCTCCAACCAGCTACAATGTGTGTGTGATTAAATATTATATGTTGTCTTCCCTATCCCCCACGAATATTGTTAGTCCATTGTCTCCTTGAGTAACTGCAAATCGCTCTGAGCCCGCATGAGTGGGAAAAAGTGACCAATTTATTTATTTATTTATCAGAAGAGCAGGATTAGAGTCCAATAGCAGCTTAGATGCCAACAAGAGTTTCGAGGTATAAGCTTTCCAGAATCAAAGCTCCCTTTGGCAGACACAAATGAAGGGAGCTTTTACTCTAGAAAGCGTGTATGTGTCAACTGCTGTCAAGTCGCAACTAACTTATGGTGATCCCTTGGCCAGGGAGGGACAGAAGTGGTTTTGCCCACTGCCTTCATTGGCACAGGGACCTGAGGTGCCCTTGATGGTCTCCCATCCAAACACTAACCAAGGCTGATCCTGCTTAGCTTCCAGATCTGATGAGACTGCGCTAGCCTGAGCCATCCAAGGTCAAGGAATTCCATCCCAGGATTGGAATGTCTTGAAAACTTATACCCCCCCCAAATCCGGTTGGTCTCAAAGGTGCTACGCCCCTGACCTTTCTGAGCCGGCGGGCACATGTGGAATTCTGACACAGTGGGTGTAGCGATAAAACGGCTGCCGCAGGAGGCAGAGCCAGACACAAAACGATTGCTGCTGCTCCCCCTTCATTAACACAGTGCAGACCCTTCTGCTGTGGCGGCGGCGGCTGCCAAAGCAACATTTGAAAAAACCTGCACAGCCGACGAAACCTCCAATAGTCAATCAGAAGCCTTGTGGGCGTCACACTGGGGGCCCCCTGTGCCAAGGTGACTTGTCCTGCCCAGCAGTTGATACGGAGAACAAGAAAAACTGTGGAAAAGCAACGCTTAATATATGTCTTTAAAGAATCAACAGAGTAAGTTATGCAACTTTCCGATTATGGAGCTTTCGTTTCTGAAAGATACCGAACATTGGGCGAAAAACCAGGGAACTCGCATTTCACCAATCTGCGATCCGTTGCTGCAGATTCTTCCCCCGCTGACAAAGCCTTCTATGAAACATTTCTTACTGGCCCCAATTTTAAACACTTTTCTAATGTAATTCCGGGTATCCCTCATTCCGGAGGCTCGCACAACCCCATGGCTGATGGAGTCCTTGACATTAACCGTTATACAAAGTTGTGTGGGACTGGAATATAGACAATGACAGTGCAGCCTGTTTCGAGTAAGCCAAAGGAGACACTACAGAAAAATGGAGACAACACTGTTCAACAAAAATGACTTGATTCGAAAGGGGGGGGGGCGGAGATAAGTTTTAAAAAAGGAAACAGCTGGCATCAAAAACGTACAAATTCAGCACAGTTATAAAAGCTTCCATGCACAAGAATAGAGGCGGAAGGGCTTTACCGGCTCTGCCTGCTGTTTGTGGGCCCAAAACTTTACACCGGGTAGCACAAGAGAAGAAAGCAAAGGAGGTAGAAGAAGCAGCTTTTAGCAAAAAGACCCGAAGCACTTTTTCCAGGCAAGTAAGCGCACCCCCAAAACCAGTGCCTCGCCGACAAGTGAAAACTTCAAGCCCATTTTAAATGTGCTGGACTGAATTGCCAAATTAAAAAATAGTACATATATCACAATCCGGGCTGAAAGTGAAGCTGGACAGTATAGGTGAAGGAAGGAGTAACTCTGACGGTTTATTGTGGAAATCTTCCGTCATGTAATGATAACCCCAGACTGAGAAGGGAGGGGGAGACAGCAATAACTGCAAAGGCAGGGGTCCCCGACTTTCTGAGCCAGACACAAAATGATTGCTGCGGCTCCCCTTCATTAACACAGTGCAGATCCTTCTGCTGTGGCGGCGGCGGCTGCCAAAGCAACATTTGAAAAAACCTGCACAGCCGACCAAACCTCCAATAGTCAATCGGACGCCTTGCGGGCATCACACCGGGGGGCCCTGTGCCAAGGTGACGTGTCCTGCCCAACAGCTGATACGGAGAACAAGAAAAACGGTGAAAAATCAACGCTTAATATGTGTCTTTAAAGAATCACAAAAAAGTGAACAAAAATAATATACATAATCATAGAGAAATATATTGACGGTGATCTCCGGAATGTCCTGCCGTTTCGAAGGAAGATCTTCTTCTGAACAAAGATGTGGGACAAAAACTGTCCCTCAGTAGTTCATATCCTCTGGTGACGTCTCACAATTACCAAAGAAGATTTTCAATAATCATACCAGCTGTAATGTATAGTAGAACCTGCCATGGGCTAAGATGACTGTAATGATTACAATCATCTTAGCTCATGGCAGGTTCCACTATTGAGAGACAGTTTTTGTCCCACATCTTTGTTCAGAAGAAGATCTTCCTTCGAAACGGCAAGATATTCCGGATATATATTTTTCTATGATTATGTATATTATTTTTGTTCACTTTTCTATGAATCTTTATATATTAAGCGTCACTTTTTCACAGTTTTTCTTGTTCTCTGTATTATCTCATTACTGTGCCAATCAATTGTTATTATACCTGCCCAACAGTTGGCCAGCTAACATCAATTAAGTGCTTAGATAGCCAATATTCCTGTAGGTGACGGCATGACAGTCAACAAGGGTTTAAGTAAGAAACCCTTGCTTCTGAAGTGAGGCAGTGAAGGACGATCCAAGCAACAACAAACTCTTCATGTTCTACCTCAGGTAATTAAGAAGAAGAAGAGGAGGAGATTGGATTTATACCCCGCCCTTCACTACCCAAAGGTGTCTCAGAGCGGCTGACAAACTCCTTTTCCTTCCCCTCCCCACAACAGACACCCTGTGAGGTGGGTGGGGCTGAGAGAGCTCTGACAGAAACGGCTCTTTTTCAAGAACAGCTCTCATCAGAATTAGGGCCTGCCCAAGGTCACCCAGCAGCTGCAAGTGGAGGAGTGGGGAATCAAACCCGGTTCTCCCACTTAACCACTACACCAAACTGGTAAGACTAAGGCAAAATTCCTGCCATGGAATAATTGCTTTGGTTTGCCTCTGAAGGCATCCGAAGCGTTCGCAATGATTACAGTGCAGCTAACATTAATTATTCCCACTGGTTACTAGCAATTCTGTGCCCTCCAAGTTAAACTCTTAAGTGCGGGTCTCAGAGCAAAATATGAGCATCCAGTTCCTTCGTACAACCAAACTGCTTAGATTCAAAAGCATGATGGGAGCAAGAAGATGTTCTGGGAGTCTCCCGTTGTAAAGAGAGGTTTATGCTAGCATGTCGCCCCTCCACCTCAGGATCACCACTTAATTGAGTTTAGATCAAGATTGGTAGCCATGTTAGTCTGTCTGTAGCAGGGGAAAAGAGCAAGAGTCCAGTAGCACCTTGAAGACTAACAACATCTGTGGCAGGGTGTGAGCTTTTGTGAGTCGCCGCTCACTTCCTCAGATATCTGAAGAAGTGAGCAGTGGCTCACGAAACCTCATACCCTGCCACTAACTTTGTTAGTCTTTAAGGTGCTACTGGACTCTTGCACTTTCCTACTGCTGTCTGAGTTTAGTTAGCAGGCAATAGCTGCACTGTACTAAACAATCCACATAATTACTTAGATAACTTATTAGGGACTGGGGTCTATACGACTGTGTTTAGTTTACCAAAACTAGGATCCCAGGCAGATTATAAGTGACATAAATAATAATACCCAAGGGTATGCTCATATAAAAGATTACCTTGGTAGAACCATATGGATGCTAATACATGAGTCCACTTCTTATTGTGTAGTCGGAGAGACCCTGAAGCTACCACCATCACAAGAATTGCGGAGGCAGCATGAAGAGTCCCCCCCCCATATTTCAGACAAATGGCACCGCCATGTGGGCACCTCCCATCTAAGAGCTCAGTGGCAGACACATGCACCTGTAATGGCCTATGGAAACATGCACCCAGGAGACAACTCAAGTTTGGGGTGTGTTGCTTAGTACAACTCAAGCATAGTGAAGGAATATTCTGGATTTGTCGGCATCCCTGTTTCACCCCAGAGGTTACTGCAGTCCTTTCCTGTGCCACATTAGCGGCGGGCTACTGTTGTTTCCTTGACAGATACAATGTTTAATCAATTACTCTGAGCCACTCCTTGAGGAGAAAGCCTGAATTCAACACTCCTGGGACAAAATGAAAAACATACATTTGCTTCACGATAGGACGCTGTGGGAACTAACTATTCCAATGAATGTTTTCTGACTAGGGATGGGCATGAACCACATTTTCACAAACCGAACTGTATGTATCGGTTCTTGAGCCATTTAAAATTTAAACCCCTGTGAGAAGCCGTGGGGAGTAGAAAGCAGGGGGGCAAACCAAACAGCTAGGCAGCAGCTTTTACAAAAAGCAGCTCAGCTGTTTGGTTTAAATGACTGGGAGCCATTCCACCCCCTGCTTTCTGCTCATCACCACTTTTCACAGGGAGCAGAAAGCAATGGTTTAGATGGCCCCAAACCATTTAAACGAAACAGCTGAGCTGCTTTTTGTAAGAGCAGAAAGCGGTGGTTTAAACCCTTACTTTCTGCCCTTCACAAATGGCCACAAAGAGCATCAAAATTTGTGAAAGCTCATGACAGTTCTTCAGCTTGCGAACACTGCTTCGCGAACGACAAAATTCGTGATGAACTTTAGTTCGTCAACTAGCTCATGCCCATCCCTATCTCTGACACCTCCTCAGTTCAAACAAGAAAACAAAGAGATGTTGTTACTTGACTGTGAAACCTACCAAGCTCCATCAATGGGCTATTTGCCAAGCACAAAGGCAACTGGATTAGGATTTCAGAGTGAATTTTCTATAGCACGGAAGCCACTCCCTAACTGGACAGCCAGCGGGAACGCTCTCAGTACAATCCTATGTGGAGTTACTCCAGTCTAAGCTTATGGAAATTAGTGG
>NW_015162613.1:64151-74474 GCF_001447785.1 Gekko japonicus
ACTCTAATCTGGGAGGACCGGGTTTGATTCCCCACTCCTCCACTTGCACCTGGCTGGATGACCTTGGGCAAGCCGAAGTTTTGATAAGAGCTGTTCTTGAAAAAGAGCAGTTTCTGTCAAGAGCTCTCTCAGCCCCACCTACCTCACAGGGTGTCTGTTGTGGGGAGGGGAAGGAAAAGGAGTCTGTAAGCCGCTCTGAGACACCTTTGGGTAGTGAAGGGCGGGGTATAAATCCAATCTCTTCTTCTTCTTCTAGAAAGACCTTTGAGAACTACTGCGAGTCTGAGTAGGCAACACTGACCTTGACAGACCAATGCTCTGATTCGGTATAAGACACCCCATGCTCAATAAATACACCCACTGAAGATACATAACGTGGAAACCACCAGAATGAGCGTAAGAAAATAAAAGTAGTAGGGCGGAAGAAAAGGAAAACGTAATAAGGGCTTTTTTGACCTTCCTAGGGCTTAAATGTTAATTTCATGCTCTTAGTTCTTCTCTGCCCCACGCACAACAAAGTGTTTTTATGGATGATGCACACCATAGTCCTGTTCCTTATATGCCTAAAGGAATCAGATGCTTGGATTTTTCCTTCTCCTCAGCTTGACAGGATTTGTTTAGGGCGATTCCTAGCCAATCTCCTCCTCCCTAAGCAGGATTCTTTGGACAAGCCGTCTGCCAATGTGATTTTAGAGCACATGTTTAGAGATCCTAAACTGAGGCACTAATCCTCTGAATCCCAAAGCCAGAACGTCAGGGGAAGGCCTCAGTCTCTACGCCCTGTCGCTGGCTGTCCAGAGGAACTGGTTGACCATCATGTGAGACGGGATTCTGGACGAGATGGATCACTGGTCTGATCCAACAGGGCTCTTCTGACATTCTTATGTTGGTGGATAACCACGGCCAAATCTTTTTTGAGGAAGGGCTACGGCTAGCAAAATAACCAACGTTGCCAAAAGGTGCTTTGCATGCCACAAAAAAAAGACATGAGCCTTCGTTGGGGAGGGGCTATGGCTCAGTGGTAGAGCATCTGTTTGGCATGCGGAAGGTCCCAGGTTCAATCCCCAGCATCTCCAGTTAAAAGGAATTAGTGCCTGGCCAGGACTTGGAAGAACACCAACATGGGGGGGGGCATAAATTAACAGAAAAACAATACAACTTGCAGGTCTGTGGCTGTAGAGCATCATGCTGAAAGAAAGCAAATCAGGGAGCTAGTTCTATCATCCACTGATGCCAAGGAGAAGGAATTTTTTTTAACCCTTAAGAAAAGAGCTCTACTGGATCAGACCAATGGGCCATCTAGTCCAGCATCCTGTCCCATAGAGTGGCCAACCTGTTCCCCCAGAAGTCCAATAACAGGGCATAGAGACCAAAACCTTCATAAGAACATCAGAAGAGCCCTGCTAGATCAGACGAGTGGTCCATCTAGTCCAGCATCCTGTCTCACACAGTGGAAAACCAGTTCCTCTGGAGGGCCAACTACAGGACATAGACGCCGAAGACTTCATAAGAGCCTGCTGGATCAGACCAGTGGTCCATCTAGTCCATCGTCCTGTCTCACACAGTGGCCAACCAGTTCAACTGAAAGTCCAACAATAGGGCATAGAGGCCGAGGTCTTCATAAGAACATAAGAAGAGCCCTAGTGGATCAGATCAGAGGTCCAATCTAGTCCAGTATCCTGTCTCACACAGCTAGTGGATCAGATCAGAGGTCCATTCTAGTCCAGTATCCTGTCTCACACAGTGGAAAACCAGTTACTCTGGGAGGCCTTTGTAAGAGTATCAGAAGAGCCCTGCTGGATCAGACCAGGGGTTCATCTAGCCCAGCATCCTGTCTCACACAGCAGCCAACCAGTTCCTCTGGAGGGCCAATAACAAGGCATAGAGCTGAGACCTTCCCCTGATGTTACCCCCAGGCACTGGGATTCAGAGGTTGACTGCCTCTGAATGTGGAGGGTGCTTAAATGGAAATGCATCATTACAGATACTCACTGCCAAGTTTCAAAGAGGCAGCACAGCCTGTCTGTGGAAGCAAAAGTCGGCGAGAGTCACGTGGCACTCTAAAAGACAAACTGGTTTCTATTTCAGCATGAGCTTCCATGAACATGCGCACATAGGGTCTTCACAGTGAAGACACACACACCATGTAATGCAATGGAAAAAAAATGTTGTGAACTGCAAGATCAAAAGGCCAAGAAATGCAGGGGAGAGGTAATCACACAAATTCAAATGTAAATCAGGTACCACCGAGACTCTCACAATAGCAGTGATTGGTGATGAGGCAGTCTGTCTTGTTTTGCTAAGCTGATTAATACCTATAATGGCTGAGTAATCCCTTTGCGTAGTTCTCCATTTTTAAACGGAGTGTTCGGTCAGAGCAAAACACCACTACTCCGCTTTTCAACTTGTTTTTCAGATATCAGATAATACCAGGATCCCTGCCTTGGTCGCTTTAGGACGATTCTGTATCTACCCATAACAGAAGGATGAGCTCTGGAATGCATAAGGAAAGTATGTGCTTACTGAATATAGTGAAGACATGGCGTTGTTGAGGAAGTCATCTTCCTTTTTCGGAGGCGTGACTGTGTTCCCAAACCCCACGTAGCGATTCTCTTGGCCGCTGGAAGGAGACACACAAGGGGGGGGGGATGAGCAAGCGACTTGTAATTGAAAGACACTTCCATTCGCACACGTACTATTAAACCAAATGAAACCTGTACCTCACATTTCAGAATCTGTAATGGGACATCCAAAACCAGGACTCTGCTGGACTGCCCTTCTCCAAAAAGGGGGCTCCCGGGCCCCTTTCCTCATGGGACTCTGCATTACCAGTGGAGTAACTGTGTACTGTCCTGGTCATCACATCTCAAAAAGGGTATTATAGCTTTGGAAAAAGTGCAGAAAAAGGCAACTAGGATGATAAAAGCATTGGAACACTTTCCCTATGAGGAAAGGTTAAGGCGCTTAGGGCTCTTTAGCTTGGAGAAACGACGACTGAGGGGTGACATGATTGAGGTTTATAGGATTATGCATGGGAAAGAGCAGGTAGAGAAGGAGGTACTTTTCTCCCTTTCTCACAATACAAGAACTCGTGGGCACTCCATGAAATTGCTGAGCGGTCGGGTTAGAACGGATAAAAGGAAGTCCTTCTTCACCCAAAGAGTGATTAACACATGGAATTCACTGC
Organism: Gekko japonicus; assembly: GCF_001447785.1. Classification (NCBI taxonomy): domain Eukaryota; kingdom Metazoa; phylum Chordata; class Lepidosauria; order Squamata; family Gekkonidae; genus Gekko; species Gekko japonicus. The sequence goes on from NW_015162613.1 coordinate 67,339, forward strand.
CACAGGAGGTGGTGGTGGCTAAAAGCATGGATTGCCTCAAGAGGAAATTGGATAAACATCTGGAGCAGAGGTCCATCAGTGGCTCTTAGCCACAAGGTATAGCTAGGAACTCTCCATCTGGGGCAAGTGATGCTCTGTATTCTTGGTGCTGGGGGGGAGCAACAGTGGTAGGGCTTCTAGTGTCCTGGCCCCACTGCTGGACCTCCTGATGGCACCTGGTATTTTTGGCCACTGTGTGACACAGAGTGCTGGACTGGATGGGCCATTGGCCTGATCCAACACTGGCTTCTCTCATCTTCTTGTGTTAAGGGGAAGCAGTCTCACTGAACAACGCAAGGGACTGCTAAGGCTTACACAGCTGGCCCGTCGGCCATGTCTACCAGCGGGATGGATCCTACGGAGCAGGCTAGAGAGTCACTGCAGTAGCAGGAAGGAAGCTGGAGAACTTAAGATGGGTGGCTCAGCAGAAGGCAGAGAGCAAGGGATGGCTGGAGAAGGGAGCCTCCCCCATGCCGTGCCATCACAGCAATCTTACATTCCTAAGTGCATGGCAATTTATGGGGTCAAAGACTATATTACACACACCAGCACATTTCTTTCCCCTATGCTTAAAGAAAAAAACCCTGAAATTGCAAAGGTCGCAACTGGAAGAGTGACTTTGGGAAGGGCTGTAGGAAAGAACAAGAGTCCAGTAGCACCTTAAAGACTAACAAAATCTGTGGCAGGGGAGGAGCCCTCGGGGGCAGTGAGGTTTCCTGTCTCCTTACCAATACTGATTTCTCCAGGCCTCCTACCCCCCTCTGCATATTACACCTAATCCAATCACGCCTGCAATTGTCATTCGGCATCTGAAATCACTCACATACACTCACATCCTAACTGTATCTGAAGAAGTGAGCAGTGATTCACCAAATGCTCATCCCCGCCACATACTTTGTTAGTCTTTAAGGTGCTGCTGGAGTTGCTCTTCTGCTGCTGGAGTCTTGCTCTAGGAATCTTTGGTGTGGTGGTTAAGTGTTAAGTGTGCGGACTCTAATCTGGGAGAACCGGGTTTGATTCCCCACTCCTCCACTTGCAGCTGCTGATGTGACCTTGGGTCAGTCACAAGCTCTGGCACAGCTGTCCTTGAAAAAGAGCCGTTTGTGTCAGAGCTCTCTCAGCCCCACCCACCTCACAGGGTGTCTGTTGTGGGGAGGGGAAGGGAAAGGAGTTTGTAAGCCACTCTGAGATTCCGAGTGAAGGGCGGGGTATAAATCCAATCTCTTCTCTTCTTCTTCTTCTAAAATTTGTGCCGGGGAGGAGCTTTCGGTGAGTCACTGCTCACTTCTTCAGATACAGCTAGGATGTGAGACCCTCTGTGAGTTCAGATGCCGAATGACAATAGCAGGTGACTGACAATAGCAGGCGTGATTGGATTAGGTGTGATATGCAGAGAGGTAGGAGGCATGAAGAAATCAGCATTAGTAATGAGACAGGAAACCTAGGTCTCAATCACTGCTACTGGACTCTTGGCTCTTTTCTACTGTGACAGACTAACACGGCTCCCCCATCTTGATTTATCTCTTTGGAAAGGGCTCTTTCCTTTCCTAATGCTCGTCCTTTCAACCATGTCCTCCCAGCCGAGCCCGCTTTCCGATGCGCCCAAGGCAAGGGAGGTCTTAAACCTTTTCCAACATTCTGGGCTAAAAAGACACTGGTAGGGTTGGAAGGCCAGCGGCATTATTACTCCTAACACCTCGGGGACCAGGGTGTTTTCTGCCGAAGCGAGGGTTGCCAAGTCACTGCCTGCCCACCGGCAGGTTCGGGGGCAGGTCAAGACAGTGCATGTGCCACCATGTCACTTTCAGTGAAAACTCTGAAGTGACACAGGGTAGCTCTAGGAATCACCCTAAACTCTGTGGTAAAACCACAGCATGTGACATCTCCACCTGGGGAACCAGGGTGTGATCTGCCTAAGCGAGGGCCAAGATAGTGCCTGTGCCACCAAGTCACTTTCAGTGAAAACTCTGAAGTGACACAGGGTAGCTCTAGGAATCACCCTAAACTCTATGGTAAAACCACAGCATGTGACATCTGCATTTTTTTAAAAAAAGCTGGGGTGGGTCCCCCACCCCACCCCACCCCACCCACAAGGGGAACAGTAAACCCAGCAGAAGCCGGGGCTTGACAAATCCCAGGTCACCAGGCTGCCTAGAAATTTCATTGTGGTGCAAGAGATCGTATTGGAGTAACAACTCTCTGTTCTCTGTGGAAGTACAAAGAGGGGGGTTCCAGTCAGTTTTCCCAGTGGTGAAAGGAGGAGGAAGGAGTCCCTTTTGACCACCAAAAGGCTACATCTGCGATTACAGGATGCGCATATGACAAAAGCCACATGGAACGGAGACTGTAATGAGAAGGGGAAATGGCCACGAGTGAGCAGAAGAAAGCCGCTTGGATCCAAACCCAAAGCTTATTTAGCGTTTCACATTAAAATGTTTTGTTATCCAACATGAACATAAATATCTGCTCCTTCATATATAAAACTTTACTTTACACCGGGGTGGTGGATGAATTCATTTTTTTTTTAATTGCCCACATGTGGGCAAAGTTTTAGTGTTTTAAACGTTACAGAAAAGAAAAGAAAAAGAGCAGTACATTTTAAAATATCTAGCCAAAAATCTCGCTCACATCATCATGTTTACAACTTTGAGAGAGAGAAGTACAAGGTGGAAATTTGTTTGACTTGGCATTGTTAGTGAGGGAGATGAGATTGTGGGGAAAATATAAATGACTATGTTTAGGCTTGAAAGCGAATTGTGTCAAAATATGAAAGAATATTTAAAGGGACAGGAGTGTTAACACAGAAGAAATATATACTTTAATTAGAAATGTCAATTACTCAGATGAATTCATTTCTTAACCACTTACTTTCCATACTGGTTCCAATATTCAATTAAACTGAACTTTGCAAGGCAGTAGTGGAATTACGAGAAATCCGGGAGAAGCTGGGCTAGGGTCAGGGGCTAGCTTTTCATTGTGGCGACGACAACTGGGGTAAGTCCTATATTTATTTATATGCTGTAACACTTGTAGCTTTAGTAAAGTTACAGAAATCAGCAAAGATAGTAGAATCGGGTTTGGGGTAGCCATAATTAGGAAAAAACATATTATAATACGAAACGCTGAAAGCCAAAAAGTGAGTTTGGCTCCTAAAGTTTTGGGCTGGCTTGTAGAGCCAAAAGAACTCTGCCTAGGCCTGGCCTAAGCCAGGAAGTTCATGAACGTATATGAACACATGAAGCTGCCTTATACTGACTCAAACCCTGGGTCCATCACAGTCAGTATTGTCTACTCAGACTGGCAGCAGCTCTCCAGGGTCTCGCAGGCAGACATCTTTCCCATCACATACCACCCGATCCTTTTAGCTGGCAGTGCCAGGGACTGAACCTGGGACCTTCTGCATGCCAGGCAGATGCTCTCCACTTGAGCCACAGACCCTCATGGCTTAGGAGCAACTCATATTTTTATGTGGCATCTGACATGCCTACATCTGATCCACGGAACACCATAGAGTATGAAGGGATGTGAGCCGGGCAGTTCCAGCAATCTTACATTGCTAAGTGTATGGCAATAACCTACTTTAATTCTTCTCAATTTATGGCCGACAGAAGCTCCTCCCGAATCCACTAAATGGTTGATAAATATTTTGCTTACTGCAGCAAAAATTATCATAGTGACTCAATGGAAAGACAAAGCTAAGCCTGGTTTAGAAAAATGGATACATAAGGTTTGGGACCTCTTTATGTTAGAAAATTTCAATATCTTTAACACAGAATTACAAAATGAATGTGAAATTATGAGTCCACTCAATATTTGGTACCCGGTTCTAGATAAAATAGATATAGATAAATTTGATTGGGAAACAATTAAGACGGCTAAATTTAAATTGTTATTATATAATTAAGTAACATACTTGTTATAAAATTTACGTGTGTATGTACCTGTTAGTATAAATTCTATTTTTTTATTTGTATAAGTGCAACATCTTATGACTTTCTTGGTATCTGTTTAAAAGTTGATTGTAATGGGAAAAGTTTAATAAAATTTAATGGGGAAAAAAAAGTGTATGGCAATAAAGCGGGGTGAGGCGCTTGCCACTGGCAACCAAATATGCAAACCCTCGTGTCTGAATGAGCTAAGATTTTACCCTTGGTAAGAGCCAACGTCGTCATTCAACCAGTCTTCAAAGGCTTTGTCAGAAGATGCACCGGCGTTCTGGGGTTGTCCAGCGGAACTTCTGCAACACAGAATTAAGAACGTGATGAAATTAACTTAAGGGGGAGAAAATTAAAGCCTCTTTGTGCCCTTCTAAAAGCACAGGTTAACTGCGTTAATCACAGGGAGGATCGCTCGATACAAACAGAGTAAAACCTTCTCCTTATTTTTAGAGACAGTATTTTGTTGCCAGTAAGATCAGACCAGGCAGCCTCTGAATTTGGCAATTCCACTGCACATCTGTGTGTGTGTTAAGTGTCAAACAAAGAGATGGTCACAGTCCAGAGAACTCACAATACATGAATCATACAACTGTGATGAAGAAGCATTCACACTTTTTTATCTAAAGATGTTATACACAACATTAATTTCAGAAGTGATTATTACAGGAGATAATATAATGGAAACAGAAGCGAAAAAGCGGGACGGTGGTCTCCGGATTGGTGCTGCCGTTTCGACAATATGTCTTCCTCTGACTGAAAATTGTGCCAGTCAATGCAAAGTATGGAGTTCCTCAAGCAACAAAAAAATGCCTATTCATGAGTTTTCTCTTATAGCTTGAGAAGCAACATCTCTAATTCTAGAAAAAGTTCTCCCAAAACGGCTGAAGTCAAAGCTTACTACAAACTACAGGATAAAGAAACAGAACCACTAAAAACCCAAGAGATGGAGGTCATATACAGCTTAACATCAAGATAATAGCTTTTTAACAATTACTTTTGGACAGTGAGAGTGATCATTCATCGTCATCGCTTATATATTGACAAAACCACCAAAACTGTTGCATGTTGTAGGGCTGTCTTTCGGCCGTGTTCGTGCAGAGTGCAGGGGGCTGGACTAGATGACCTGCAAGGCCCCTTCCAACTCTGACATTCTGTGATTCTATGAATTAATGATCCCCAAAACGTCCTGTTGGTAACAGCCTCGTGCAGGTCTTGCAACCTGAGGGCCTTTGTGGCTTCCTTGATGGAGTCCATGTCCATCCATCTCGTGTTGGGTCCTCCTCTTTTCCTGCTGCCTTCAACTTTTCCTAGCATTCTTATCTTTTCCAGTGACTGTCGTCTTCTCATAATGTGACCAAATTACGATAGCCTCAGTTTAGTCATCTCAGCTTCTAGAGAGAGTTCAGGCTTCTTTGGTCTAGAACAGTGTTCCCTCTAAGCTGAGTTAGAGTGAGCAAGCTCACCATTTTTTAGCCTCCGGCTCATACATTTTTTGCCTTAGCTCAGGAAGGACGGCTCCAGAGCAAACTAATTTATGCAGGAGCCAAACTGCCCGCTCGCAACTTTAATGCCAGTGGTTCACAAAGTAGAATTTTTGCTCACAAGACTTTGCAGTTTAGAGGGAGCATTGGTCTAGAACCCACTGATCTGTCTTTTGGGCAGTCCACGCTACCAGTAAAACTCTCCTCCAACAGCACATTTCAAAGGAACAACTTTCCTTCCTGTCAGCTTTCTTCACTGTCCAATTTTCACACCCGTACACAGTAACGGGGAATACCATGGCATGAATTAACTTGAACTCGCGACTGGCGAACAAGCAGGGTTTTCATTTCCAAGAAGCTAGTGGCTCATGGCAACTTCAGTTCAATGGTTCCTACTTCGCCAAACTTAGCAAGCCACTGAGGGCAAACAATCTCTCTCTATTGGTAGCAACAAATGAAAGTTTCGTTTAAGATATACTATCCACATTCCCCACTAAAACGCACCACAATCTTTCAAAACATAAACCATTAAAATATCTGCCAACCTGTGTAAAAGTTCGGCTAGTAGCTCCAGCACCACATTTTAGAGGAACCACCTTCCTTCCTTTCAGCTTTCTTCACTGTCCAATTTTCACACCCGTACATAGTCACGGGGAATACCATGGCACGAATTAACTTGACCTCGCGACTGGCGAACAAGCAGGGTTTTCATTTCCAAGAAGCTAGTGGCTCGTGGCAACTTCAGTTCAATGGCTCCTACTTCGCCAAACTTAGCAAGCCAGTGAGGGCAAACAATCTCTCTCTACTGGTAGCAACAAATGAAAGTTTCGTTTAAGATATACTATCCACATTCCCCACTAAAACGCACCACAATCTTTCAAAACATAAACCATTAAAATATCTGCCAACCTGTGTAAAAGTTCGGCTAGTAGCACATTATAACACAGCACTTCAGACCATAAAAGCAGAGCAGAGATTTAAAACGCCATGAAATGGCAGTGCCGATTTTATGACTCGCTATGAATTTAAGCCATCGCGAGAGGGAGGGCAGGGAGGGATGAGCCAGCAGCTCTTCCTTCTACGCCCGAGGCAATGCCGATCGCCACGTTGGGGGCAGGGAAGGAATTTTCCTTCAGGCCAGATGGGCTCTGGGATCTTGGAGTTTTTTTGCTTTCCTCTGGGCACAGAGCAGGGGTCACTGGGGAGTGGGAGGGGGTAGCTGTGCATTCCCTGCACTGTGCAGGGGGTTGGACTAGATGGCCCTTGGGGTCCCTTCCCAGCTCTATGTTTCTATGAAACAACAGGTTAGGGAATAAGTAAGAGTAAATAGCAGTTAACATTTAAAAAAACAAAACCCTCAATATAATGTAATACCTGGTTTTTAAAAAAATCACCACCTGGGCCTGGCACCTAAACCAGGTGATACACTTACAGAACAGGTAATACAGTTACAGAACTGAGAGCCAGTGTGGTGAAGTGGTTAAGTGCGCGGACTCTAATCTGGGAGAATCGCGTTTGATTCCCCACTCCTCCACTTGCAGATGCTGGATGACCTGGGGCAAGCCATAGTTCTGTCAAGAGCTGTTCTCTCAAGGGCAGTTTCTGTCAAGAGCTCTCTCAGCCCCGCCTATCTCATGGGGTGTCTGTTGTGGGGAGGGAAAGGGAAAGAAGTTTGTAA
>NW_015162613.1:74820-77851 GCF_001447785.1 Gekko japonicus
GTCCATCAGTGGCTATTAGCCACAAGGTATAGATAGGAATTCACAGGCTGGGGCAAGTGATGCTCTGTCTTCTTGGTGCTTGGGGGGAGTCAACAGTGGGAGGGCTTCTAATGTCCTGGCCCCACTGGTGGACCTCCTGATGGCACTGGTATTTCTGGCCACTGTGTGATGCAGAGTGTTGGACTGGATGGGCCTTTGGCCTTATCCAACATTGGCATCTCTTATGTTCTTATGTTCTAAGTCTATAAGAATTTATCACAACTTCAGTTAGTGAACTTCAGGCCAAAGGCCCTTTGGATGGGCCTTTGGCCTGATCCAACATTGGCGTCTCTTATGTTCTTATGTTCCTCTCCTCCTCCAAATCTGAGACAGAACTACAGAGACAGACAAGCCTTTGGTGACCATGACACCTTGGAAGGTGGTGAAACACGAACAGGGTTTATCTGAGCAGATTAACGAGATTGTAGGTATGCAAGAAGGCAGTCCTTCAACACTTTCAAAGCCCTGAATGGTCTGTGATAAGGGAAAGAACCAGCCCACGCCCAAAGACAAATTGGCAAACAATGTTGTTCAAGACTTGTAAGGAACAACAAGGTAACAAGCAGGTGGGCGTGGAGGTGGTCTTGCAAAAATCTATGTTTAAAGACACTCATCAGTTTGTAGACACAACAGAATAACTAGACTTCAGAGGAGCCTCTGGCTCACACATTTTCGTCTCCTCTCAGGAAGGATGGCAGGCGCTTAGGGCTTTTTAGCTTGGAGAAACGACGACTGAGGGGAGACATGATTGAGGTTTATACGATTATGCATGGGATAGAGCAGGTAGAGAAAGAGGTACTTTTCTCCCTTTCTCACAATACAAGAACTCGTGGGCACTCCATGAAATTGCTGAGCGGTCGGGTTAGAACGGATAAAAGGAAGTACTTCTTCACCCAAAGAGTGATTAACACTTGGAATTCACTGCCACAGGAAGTGGTGGCGGCTACAAGCATGGACGGCTTCAAAAGGGAATTAGATAAGCATATGGAGCAGAGGTCCATCAGTGGCTATTAGCCACAAGGTATAGATAGGAATTCACAGGCTGGGGCAAGTGATGCTCTGTCTTCTTGGTGCTTGGGGGGAGTCAACAGTGGGAGGGCTTCTAATGTCCTGGCCCCACTGCTGGACCTCCTGATGGCACTGGTATTTCTGGCCACTGTGTGACACAGAGTGTTGACTGGATGGGCCTTTGGCCTGATCCAACATTGGCGTCTCTTATGTTCTTATGTTCCTCTCCTCCTCCAAATCTGAGACAGAACTACAGAGACAGACAAGCCTTTGGTGACCATGACACCTTGGAAGGTGGTGAAACACGAACAGGGTTTATCTGAGCAGATTAACGAGATTGTAGGTATGCAAGAAGGCAGTCCTTCAACACTTTCAAAGCCCTGAATGGTCTGTGATAAGGGAAAGAACCAGCCCACGCCCAAAGACAAATTGGCAAACAATGCTGTTCAAGACTTGTAAGGAACAACAAGGTAACAAGCAGGTGGGCGTGGAGGTGGTCTTGCAAAAATCTATGTTTAAAGACACTCATCAGTTTGTACACACAACAGAATAACTAGACTTCAGAGGGGGAAACTCCATTGCAAAGTCTTAGGAGATAACAGATCTGGGTCATAATGACCAGGATCTGATGAAGAAAACCCCATAAGAACAGTGTTCCCTCTAAGCTGAGTTAGTGTGAGCTACCTCACAGTTTTTAAGCCTCTGGCTCACAGATTCTTGTCTCATCTCAGGAAGGATGGCTCCAGAGAGCAAACTCATTCATGCAGCGGCCAAATCGCTTGCTCACAACTTTAAGGCCAGTAGCTCACAAAGTAGAATTTTTGCTCACAAGACTCCACAGCTTAAAGGAAGCATTGCATGGGAAGTTAAATAATGTGGGGTTTTTTTGCTTCCATAATAAATAGTACCCATAGGATAAACAAAGACGTAGGAAAACCACATGCATTGGGTCATCTGAGCTCCACCGTCTCTGCTCCACTTCCTTGACTGCTGCTTGCAAGGGCGGCTGAAGTCTGGAGAGCAATAAGATCATTTCAAGTTTTTTAAGTTGCTAACATCAGGGGAGAGAGGAGGAGGAGGAGGAGGAGGACAATGACGCAGCGCTGGGGTTTTCGGCAGCTGCCACGCGTGTTCTAATAAGCCTAGTTCCTGCTGTCAAATAACCACTTTCGGAAGAAAAGAATAAAACAGACCATTACGTCGCACGGACAAATTAATTCCTACCGGTGAGCTGAGGACAAAGCAACTTTGGGCTGAGGCGGGGTCCAGTTTCTGGCAGAAGACGTTTCAATTGACCATTCTTTGCCCTCAGCCAATGCAGCCACCTGAAAAGAAAAAAGAAAAACAGTGAGCGGGGACTCACGAAAAGCTCATCCCCTGCCACACGTTTTGTTAGTCTTTAAGGTGCTACTGGACTCCTGCGCTTTTCTGCTGCTACGGACAGACTAACAAGGCTCCCCATCTAGATGCAAAGAGTAAAAATACAATATTACATTATAGACCCAAATGTGAGTCTAAAAGAAGAAGAGGAGATTGGATTTATATCCTGCCCTTCACTCAGAGTGGCTTACAATCTCTCATGAAAACTGCCCTTGAGAGAACAGCTCTGACAGAACTATAGCTTGCCCACCCGGTTCTCCCAGATTAGAGTCCGCGCGCTTAACCACCGCGCCAAAGCTATTTTCTACTGTACCGCAGAAAGAGAATCACAAGACGGAGCTCTTCCGCCAGGCTTTTGAATAGGAGCCGCCACCACCAGTGTACCACCAACGCACCAGTGTACCACCAACGCCCCATAATTTCTGTATCTGGACATCATGACGCGGGCATCACGGGTGAGAACGGGACGTTTAGGGGACAGCCATCTTGCTTTTAGAAATCGTAACTTCGGACTTGGTTTAGAGGAGCACCAAAATTGTTTATTAACTGTGATGTACTTTTAAAATTTTGTATTGTTTATTGTTTTATTTGGCGATATGCCTTG
>NW_015162614.1:0-340 GCF_001447785.1 Gekko japonicus
GGAGGAATATCTGAAACTAATCAAATCCAGCCATCAGCTCTCCGTGGGAATAATTGCCTTCTCTCTGGGAGAGACCTCTGTTTCTTATGTTTTTCTCATCCCTCCCTACCTTTATCTCTCATGGGTCCATAGGGAATTTTTTCCCTTTGCAATATGCTCTTCATTTATGGCCTGATTCCAGCGACCATTTTCCTATTGAGAGTAATTGCTTCAGTGGGACTACTCGGAGTGGAAAGGGTTTCAGCAGAGAGAAATGGGATGGGGAGACAGAAGAAGAAGAAGAAGAAGAAGAAGAAGAAGAAGAAGAAGAAGAAGAAGAAGAAGAAGAAGAAGAAGAAGA
>NW_015162614.1:575-934 GCF_001447785.1 Gekko japonicus
GAGGAGGAGGAGACTGGATTTATACCCCGCCCTTCACTACCCAAAGGTGTCTCAGAGCAGTTTACAAACTCCTTCCCCTTCCCCTCCCCACAGCAGACACCCTGTGAGGTAAAAGAAGAAGAAGAAGAGAGATTGGATTTATACCCTGCCCTTCACTACCCAGAGGAGTCTCAGAGCGGCTTACAAACTCCTTTCCCTTCCCCTCCCCACAACAGACACCATGTGAGGTAAAAGAAGAAGAAGAAGAGAGATTGGATTTATACCCTGCCCTTCACTACCCAGAGGAGTCTCAGAGCGGCTTACAAACTCCTTTCCCTTCCCCTCCCCACAACAGACACCATGTGAGGTAAAAGAAGAAG
>NW_015162614.1:1934-10022 GCF_001447785.1 Gekko japonicus
ATCCCCCGGCGTGTCCAGGGGCTGGCTTGCCAGGTTCCCTGCAGCCACAGGGCGCCCGGGCAAGCCAAGGGAGGGAATGGGGTGTGTGGCTTAATATGCTAATGAGCTGTGCTGTTGGGGTGTGTGGCCTAATATGCTAATGAGTTCCTGTTGTTGGGTGTGGCCTATTATGCTAATGAGTTCCTGCTGGGCTTTTTCTACAAAAAAAGCTAATGAGCTGTGCTGTTGGGGTGTGTGGCCTAATATGCTAATGAGTTTCTGCTGTTGGCTGTTGGCTGTGGCCTATTATGCTAATGAGTTCCTGCTGGGCTTTTTCTACAAAAAAAGCTAATGAGCTGTGCTGTTGGGGTGTGTGGCCTAATATGCTAATGAGTTTCTGCTGTTGGCTGTTGGCTGTGGCCTATTATGCTAATGAGTTCCTGCTGGGCTTTTTCTACAAAAAAAGCTAATGAGCTGTGCTGTTGGGGTGTGTGGCCTACTATGCTAATGAGTTTCTGCTGTTGGCTGTGGCCTATTATGCTAATGCGTTCCTGCTGGGCTTTTTCTACAAAAAAAGTCCTGGGCAAACCTACTATTTTCCAGAACGGCAGTCCCACCATCTGACGCAAATATTGCTCATCAGCTTCGCAACTGTGCTGACACTGTGCTGGCTACTCAGATTTCACCTGTTTCTGCCTGGGTGAATTCAACTCTCATCCGTGGTGAATTCTACTCTCCTCCATGGACTCAGTATTCCCTCTAAGCTGAGTTAGTGTGAGCTAGCTCACAGTGTTCTAGCCTCCAGCTCACACATTTTTGTCTTCGCTCAAGGAGGATGGCTCCAGAGCGAACTAATGTATGCGGTAGCCAAGTTGCTCGCTCAGAACTTTAATGCCAGTAGCTCACAAAGTAGAGTGTTTGCTCACAAGACTCCACGGCTTAGAGGGAGCCTGGGTCATGAATGGTGCACAGACATCAAATAAACTTAGTAACATGGATGTCAATGAACGAAGGAGGCGTCAGAGCTGTGCTTACAGAATCGTAGAAGAATCCTAGAGTTTGAAGTGACCATAGAGGCTATCTAGTCCAACCCCCTGCTCAATGCAGGATCAGCCTAGAGCATCTTTGACAAGTATTTGCCCAGCCGCTGTTTGAAGACTGCCAGTGAAGGGGAGCTCACTACCCCCCGAGGCAGCCCATTCCACTGCTGAACTACTCATACCGTAAGAACCCCTAATATCCAGCTGGTACCTTCCTGCCTGTAATTTAAACCCATTATTGTGAGTCCTCTCCTCTGCTGCCAACAGGAACAGCTCCCTGCCCTCCTCTAAGTGACAGCCCTTCAAAGACTTAGAGAGAGCAATTATGTCCCGTCCCCCCCAACCTCCTCTTCTCCAGACTGAACATTCCCAGGTCCCTCAGCCTTTCCTCCCAGGGCTTGGTCTCCAGACCCCCGATCATCCTCTTGGCTCTCCTCTGCACCCGCTCCATTCCGTCCGCATCCTTTTTGAAGTGAGGCCTCCAGAAAGAGGAGAGCGCAAAGGTTGTCTTGAAACTCAACACCCAAAAACTAAAATTGTGGCAACCAGCCCCATCACTCCTTGGCAAATAGAAAGGGAAGTCATGGAAGCAGTGACAGAATTCACGTTCCTGGGATCCAAGATCACTGTAGACGGTGACTGCAGCCTTGAAATTAAAAGACGCCTGCTCCTTGGGAGGAAAGCGATGGCAAACCTAGACAGCACAATAACAAGTAGAGACATCACCCAGCCAACAAAAGTTCGTGTGGTCAAAGCGATGCTATCCCCAGTAGTACTGTATGGCTGCGAGAGTTGGACCATAAGGAAGGCCGAGTGCCAAAGAATAGATACTTTCGAATTATGGTGCTGGAGAAGACTCTGGAGAGTCCCTTGGACTGCAAGGAGATCATCTCGTTCCACTCTGTCTGTAGCCCTTTGCAGACCTTGTGCCTACTGGAGGACTGGCAACCCCTCATAGGTGTAGTCACCATGTAATCCAAGTTGGTGCATCACATGGATTTTGCATGTGCATGCCGCTGCTGCATACATGAACGAGAACCCCGAAAAGTCCAGGGGCGAGTTCATATATACTGAAGTGAGTTCATGTGTACCGAAGCCAAGTGTGTCAAATAAACCTGGTGTTCCTGTTCTACAACATGGCGACCATGCGCACCGGGAGTGGTACATTACCAATGGGCGCAGTTGCCAGTCTCCCATTATGTGTATTCATAATGTCTGAAAAGAGCTTGTATGGGGATGTCAGTGGGTGGAGTCAGACGAGATCGGACGTGTTCAGGGTGGTATGGCCGTAGGCAGTGGGTGGAGTCAATGCTCTTGGCCCTGCCCTCTTTGCACAGTTAAAAATGGCCCCCGTTACAAAACGGTTTCCCACCCAAGTCTTTGCTGACATAGTTTTTTCCCCCCTTTCACTTCCTTTCAAAATAGTTTGGATGCCGTTTCTTTTGACCTCCTTTGCCAGCCAGTGTTGAAAAACTGCCAGCAGATGGTTCTCCCCGAAACTGGGCAGATGACGACTCAAAAGTAAGCAGCGCTGGGAGATTTCTTGGGGATGTTTGGGGACGGGAAAGACAGCTGTCCCGGAATATCTTAATGACCGCCTTTTACAAAGTCCTAATTAATGTAATGTTGTTTTTATGATTATATTAATGTTGCATCCATTAGCATCTCTGATCGCGCTTTATGAATTATTTTTGGAAATCCACACATAGTGTTGAAGATGCTGATGGCGCCACTGGACGGGAGCCATCACTTGAAACATCAGCATTCAGTTCAAGTTAAAAAAACGAGAGAGAGAGACAACCATCACTACAGACAAAAAAAGATGCCAACTAATCAATCCCAGAGGGGTAATCAAACGAATCCCAGTGCGCGTCATAAATCTGCCTTCTAGCTTACTTAGTACATTTTTATTCTGCCCTTCCATGAAGGAGCTTAATGTAGTTTGCATAGGGTGGGGCCATGGCTCAGCGGTAGAGCCTCTGCTTTGCATGTGGGAGGTCCCAGGAGAGCCAGTTTGGTGTAGTGGCTAAGTGCACGGACTCTAATCTGGGAGAACCCGGTTTGATTCCCCACTCCTCCACTTGCACCTGCTGGATGACCTTGGGCAAGCTGTAGCTCTGATAAGAGCTGTTCTTGAAAAAGAGCAGTTTCTGTCAGAGCTCTCTCAGCCCCACCTACCTCACAGGATGTCTGTTGTGGGGAGGGGAAGGGAAAGGAGTTTGTAAGCTGCTCTGAGACTCCCCTGGGTAGTGAAGGGCGGGGTATAAATCCAATCTCTTCTTCTAGCTCTTCTTCAATCCTCAGCATCTCCAGTTAAAAGGATCCATGAGTAGATTATGTGAAAGACCTTGCTTCAGAGCCAGGAGAGTTGCTGCCAGTCTAAGTCGACAATACTCACCTTGATGGATTCAGTATAAGGCAGTTTTGCTTATTCATGTGGTCAATCCCCGGCATCTCCAGTTAAAAGGACCAGGCAGTAGGTGATCTGAAAGACCCCCTACCTGAGAATCGGGAGAGCTGCTGCCAGTTTGAGTGGACGATACCGACTCTAGAAAGTCTGACCCCAATTCTTTTTTTATAACATTTTTTATTTTTACAACAATCACATCAAACAAACAAAAAAGACATAAAGTGGGGGTTACAAAGAATTTCTAATTATATCTATGACAATACCTCCTACCTTATAATAAATGTATAAATCATTTTAAGTCACCAATTCAATCAATTCCTAGGCAACGTTGAGGGTGGACTTGTGGAGAGCCCTAGAAACACCCATAGCAGTTGTCCATAGCTTGATTGGCAGCTCTGGCAGCCAACCACAAAGCTCTCATTCTGCTCTATGGGAGCAGATTGTACATATATATACACCACACCCTGACTCAGTTGCTTTCACTTTGCAGCAGGAAGAGAGTGGAGTTAAGTCATTGTGTAAGAGCAAGTCAGAAAGAATTGCTTGCTGTGTGGCTGATTTAAGGGGAGGCTAGAGCTGAGCTTTCCTGGGGCACCTGCTTTTGGGGGCAATAACTCAGACATTCCAAATCCAATCTTTGCCAAACTCGGATGGCAGGTGGGGGAAAGAGCCTGATGAAGACTTCTGGTGAGTTTGGTGACTCTAACTCATGAGGGGGCTGTTCTACCACGTCCCAAACTCACAAACCGAATGAACTACAAACCGGTTTGGGAAATGGGGAAAGTTCATGGAAGTTCACGGTCCGTGTAACCAAACGAACCACGAACCACCATGAACCACCATTTCCCCGGTTTGTTCCCATCCCTAATTGTGATACACTGAGATTGCGTGGCAAAAAAAGGGCAGGGGGGGAAAAGTGTGGCGCTGTTTGAAATGGAGCGATCACTTCAGAGACAGCTCATCAATAGAATGGAATTTGCTGTATGAAACCTCTGTCCCTGTATCCCTTTACTTGGGAAGAAGAAGAAGAAGAAGAGAAGAGATTGGACTTATACCCCGCCCTTCACTTGGAGTCTCAGAGGGGCTTACAAACTCCTTTCCCTTCCCCTCCCCACAACAGACACCCTGTGAGGTGGGTGGGCCTGAGAGAACTCTGACACAAACTGCTCTTTTTTCAAGGACAGCTGTGCCAGAGCTTGTGACTGACCCAAGGTCACATCAGCAGGTGCAAGTGGAGGAGTGGGGAATCAAGCCCGGTTCTCCCAGATTAGAGTCCGCACACTTAACCACTGCACCAGACTGGATCAACAATGGATAACATCTGGATTAGAATGGTAATATGAAAGGGGCCAGAGTGACTGGCCTGAGGTCACTTAATGGGTTCCACGGCATACTGGGGATTTCTGCCGGGGTCTACCAGACACTTCCCGGACCCGGATGGCCCAGGTAGCCCAAGTTCATCGGATCTCAGAAGCTAAGCTAGGTCAGCCCTGGTTTGTACTTCACCAAGGAAGTCTAGAGTCATCGTGCAGAGGCAGGTGATGGCAAACCGCCTTTGTTCAGTTCTTGCCTTGAAAACCCTGAAGGGTCGCCATAAGTCAGCTGCAACTGGACAGCACTTTCCACCACCACTAGCAGAGCCAGTTTCGTGTAGCGGTTGGGAGCGCGGACTCTAATCTGGGAGAACCGGGTTTGATTCCCCACTCCTCCCCTTGCAGCTGCTGGTGTGACCTTGGGTCAGTTACAAGTTCTCTCAGAGGTGTTCTCTCAAGGGCAATTCTCGAAAGAGCTCTCTCCGCCCTACCTACCTCACAGGGTTCTGTTGTGGGAAGGGGAAGGAGATTGTAAGCCGCTCTGAGACTCCTTCGGGTAGGGAAGGGTATAAATCCAATCTCCTCCTCCTCCTCCTTCTTCTCTTTCTACTTCTCCTTCTCCTCCTCCTCCTCCTTCTCCTACACGGCTACACTTCTGCACTCCAACAATTTAACCTGGCTTTCACCTTCCTTCCTTCCTGGTAATGATAACCAGGATGTTTTTGTTAATGTATGGCATCTTTGCACCTGATTTAAGTGGCTGCATTTGTGATCTTCAGCTTCTGAACTTTGGGCACATTTGAATGTCCTTGGAAAAGAGATCTCCACAGGGGTGAAAAATATGCGTGCGGAGGGAGGTGAGATTTAGCCTGGGGGGAAAAAAATCCAGTAATTGCACACTGCTTCAAATCCGATGCATAATATTATTAGTTCTAACAATCAATGAAGGGCCTCCAAATTGCATCTCTCTATTGTGTTAGCATAATTTTTACAGAATCCAAAATAGTGCTGTATCCAGCACTGAATCAATGAATATGCTTTAAAATCAACTCTAAGGTCGAAATCAATAGCATCACACAGTGTAGCTCTGTCACAAGTAAAGGAGCCCTAACTAATTGCAGAACTTTTAAGGCATGCGTTCAAATAAGGCCTGGTCTACAAATGCAACCAAAGGAAGCAACAGACTCCTGAGGTGATTGTAGAAAGGACTTAGGGAAGTTCCATTTTTTTATCATCTACATAAAAATTCTCCTCGCAGGTGGAAAACAAGCACAGCAAAGGGTTTTTCTCTCCAAGTTATGCTATTTTTTTTAACTTGCAGGGAAGTTTTAAGCTAAATATGTGTAAGTTAAATATGAGCAATCAGTGTGATGCAGCAGCAAAAAAGGCTAATGCACTCTTGGGGTATATCAACAGAGGCATGACATCCAAACCGCATGACGTGATTGTCCCGCTGTACACTGCTTTGGTCAGCCACACTTGGTGTACTGTGTGCAGTTCTGGAGTTTGTTGTTGTTCAGTCGCACAGTCAAGTCCGACTCTTTGCGACCCCATGGACCAGCTCCCACCAGGCCCTCCTGTCTTCTGCCATCCTCTGAAGTTTGCTCAATTTCATGTTCATTGCATCGATAACACTGTCTAACCATCTCATCCTTTGCTGTCCCCTTCTTCTTTTATCTTCAATCTTTCCCAGCCTCAGGGTCTTCTCCAGTGAGTGCTCCCTTCTCATTTGGTGGCCAAAGTATTTGAGCTTCAGTTTCATTATCTGGCCTTCCAGGGAACAGTCAGGGTTGATTTCTTTTAGGATTGACTGATTTGTTCTTCTTGCAGTCCAAGGGACTCTCAAGAGTCTCCTCCAGCACCATAGTTCAAAAGAATCTATTCTTCGGCGCTCGGCCTTCCTTATAGTCCAACTCTCACAGCCATACATGACTACTGGGAATACCATTGCTTTGACCATGCGGACTTTTGTTGGCAGGGTGATGTCTCTACTTTTTATCATGCTGTTTAGGTTCGCCATCACTTTCCTCCCAAGGAAATCTTTTAATTTCATGGCTGCTGTCACAGTCTATGGTGATCTGGGATCCCAGGAATGTGAAGTCTGTCACTACTTATGGTGTGTTTAACTTTCTTATTTCTCTCTCTCTCTTGATATGTAACGCTGACACCAGGAATTTAATTCCAATCCTATTAATATTTCCCAAGGTACTATGCCCAAGCTCTAAGGCTCCTTCATGGGACTATGTGGTCCTGAAGATGAGACTGTTGTATTGTAATAGCATATAACTCTAGGTTTTCATAAAACAAAATAAAACTTTATTTGTACAAGAAGCGTATTATCAAAATAGTCAGTTTAGCACTAAAAGACTTAAATGACTTCTCTTTCTGAGGCACTAGGCTTCTAAACTTTTTTCTGAAGTAATCAGCACCTATCCTAAATGTCATATACTGCCTCTTTATATTCAGTACTAGGAGTAAAGCCCGTTGTGAAAGCAATACAACGGGACCTAGAAAGAGGCTCTGGGGGAGTGCTCTGGCTTTGGGCAAACAGTGTCAATTTGCTGTGGTGACCTCAGCAGGGTATAATGACAGAGTCCACTGTTTTCTCCAGAGGAACTGATCTCTGCTACCTGAAGAGCAGTTGTAATTGTGAGTGATCTGTAGCCCTCACCTGGAGATTGGCAGCAATTGTTACCCAGGACAAAATGGCTGGTTTGGAGGGTGGAGTCTATGGCATTCTACCTGTCTGAGGTCCCACCCCTCTGCAAACCCCACCCTCTCCAGGCTCCACCCCTCAAATCCCCAGGAATTTGTCAGCATGTAGTTGGCAACCCCATCTCCTTCCCAGCTAGCCACCAACCTACCATTATCTGCCCCTTTGACTTCAGCTGACTTCTGCCCTCCCTTCTGCAGAGCAGTTGTAATTCTGAGTGCTCTCCAGCCCTCACCTGGAGATTGGCAACAATGGTTCCCTATGTGGGACTGACTGGTTTGGAGGGTGGAGTCTATGGCAGTGTACCTGTCTGAGGTCCCACCCCTCCTCAAACCTCACCCTCTTCAGGCTCCATCCCTCAAATCTCCAGGAATTTCCCATCTGGAGTTGGCAACCCTATCAGGACTGGCCCCAATGTGTTTTCTCCCAAAGGCCAAAGTAGGTGACAGGACCAAGCTTAGTTGCCTACCAACAGGCACTGAGGGGAATGTAGGGTTGCCAGCTCTAAGGAGGGAAATACCTGGAGGTTTGGGGGGTGGATTCTGTAGAGGGCCGGGCGACGGAGGCATCGGCCTTCTGTCGCCCGCCTTGCCCCCCCAATCTCGGCCCGGGCGACCGCGGCTCCCGCCAGCG
>NW_015162614.1:10261-19210 GCF_001447785.1 Gekko japonicus
GACTTGGATTACTGTGATGTTGAATGGTTTGCCTTGGAATCAGACCGAAATCATTCTGTCATTTTTGAGATTGTATCCCAGTACTGACTTTTGCACTCTCTTGTTGACTATAAAGGTCACACCATTTTTTCCATGAGATTCCTGGCCACAGTAGTAGATATAATGGTCTTCTGAGTTAAATTCGCCCATTCCTGTCCACTTTAGTTCACTGATTCCTAAGATATCGATGTTCAGTCTTGCCATCTCATTTTTGACCACGTCAAGCTTACCTTGATTCATAGATCTTACATTCCAGGTTCCTACGTGACAAGGTGTTTATAGTAAAATCAGTTGTTCTCTTTACTGAATAATATTTAGTTTCACATACATACAATAACAGAATCACACATTCACACATACAAGGTTCCTTTAGCAATAAAGAAAAGAATACAAAATATTTTCCTTAGTTACTTGGGAGTCTGGGGTAGGTATTTCGTTCATACTTGCCTGATCAGAGGTTCTTTGTCTGTAGCAGTTGAAGATTGGAGGATGAGGGAAGGATCCCTAGGGGGAGGGGGGGTCTGGTGCCCGTCCACATCTCCAAAACATGTTGGCTGACGTTTTGGAATTTTCTCTGATTGCGCATTTCAGAGAAAGATTCAGTAAAGAGCTTCATCTCAAGGAAAGGTGGGGGGGAAGCTTGTGGCTAACCAGCAGCAGCGAGTAAAAACGTGCTCTGCGTTAAATAGTTGGAATTTCCAGGTGGGAGGCGCTAGCCTGCTTGGGTCCCACCTTCCTCTGTAGGACCATCCCATAGTTACCCTTGATTGGTTGTGTGTGGAAAGGGGCAGGTATTCCCTAGGGGAGGGGCAAGGTTGAAATTCTAGATTCTATCTCATGCACACCATTTGGCTAGGTGCAAAGCGTGCTTTCCTGCATCTCCCTTTGAAGTACAAATGGAGTTGGCCTTTCCCAGGCCTGCATCTCCCTTTGAAGTACAAATTGAGTTGGCCTTTCCCAGGAACACAGGATGCTGTAACAGGATGCTTTGGTATACAGATGCAAATTCAGTTCATGCCTTCTGTGACATCTGAGGTCTCCAGCAATGGTGGATTTTAATCCCTAGTTGTTGTTTTCTGAACACAAAGGCCCACCATGTTCGTCTTGCTCCCATAATTCTTTGCTAGCTGTGTGTGTGTGTGCAAAGCTCCATTTGCATAAACAGCAGCCTTGGATCCTTTCAGGTAAACAGTCACAGCAGATGAAGCACACACAGCCTTTCCAAGTCCATAGGGATTTGCGAGTACAGTCCATGTGTTGCCTTGTGTAAGCAAATATTTATTCACAAATAAGTTCATCTCGTAACAGTCCCCCCCTTCATAACTTCTGAAACGAAGATGAAGATGTTATGACAAATGATACCATCATCCGATATCGGGAACAGATGATCCAGGTCAGGTCACGTCACAGGTGACATCCGGTCGTCTGGTCGGGGACAGATTGTCAGGAACAGTCCATGGATGTCATCTAGTCTCCATATGCTTATCTATTTCCCTTTTGAAGCCGTCCATGCTTGTAGCCGCCACCACTTCCTGTGGCAGTGGATTCCATGTGTTAATCACTCTTTGGGTGAAGAAGGACTTCCTTTTATCCGTTCTAACCCGACCGCTCAGCAATTTCATGGAGTGCCCACGCCACGAGTTCTTGTATTGTGAGAAAGGGAGAAAAGGACCTCTTTCTCTACCTGCTCTTTCCCATTCATAATCTTATAAACCTCAATCATGTCTCCCCTCAGTCATCGTTTCTCCAAGCTAAAGAGCCCTAAGCGCCTTAACCTTTCCTCATAGGGAAAGTGTTCCAACCCTTTTATCATTCGAGTTGCCCTTTTCTGCACTTTTTCCAAAGCTATAATATCCTTTTTAAGGTGTGGTGAGCAGAAAAACATCAGGATCCCCACCGCACCAGAGATTCTCACGCTACATCTCTCGGTTCTTTCTTTCCACCTCCTCAGTCGAACACAAATTCCAGGAGAACCGTCCAAAACAGATATTTAGTCCACCATTTGAAAGCAATTAGAGCCTCTCGGCCTTGCCCGATGAAGTTTCAACTTGAGTTTGCACCATTCTGGATGAAACAGAAGCAAACTAGAAGACATTTTTCTCTGCAGGCCTCAGTAGCAAAATAACCAAAAGCTTTCTGCAGAATTAATCGTGGCAGCCATTTGTAGTCTTGTCTTGCAGTAATAGATTCCTTGGCATTTTATAGAGTTGACTCTGACCCGTGTAGCTTGCAAAGAGCTTGACTTCCAGTGCATTAAAAAAAGGAACCTTCTCCGTTCCTTAGATGCTATTAAAAATTGAAGAGCTTTTTTGCAGTTGTACACAGAAGAGAAGAAAGGGGGCTTCCACAGTTAATGATCAACAATCCAAACAACAGTGGGACATCTCTGAGCACAGGCTGATCCATACCCAGCAGCATGCAAAGCTCCATTACATGGGAGCACTGTGGTCAGAGAATGTTTAAGACTGGGTCACGTTACTGCCTAAAATGGGGACTTAGCCAAAAAAGTTTAATTTCCCCCCCCCCATCCAAATAAGGACATAAGAAAAGCCCTGGTGGATCAGACCAATGATCCATCTAGTCCAGCATCCTGTCTCACACAGTGACCAACCAGTTCCTCTGGAGGGCCAACAAACAACAGGGCATAGATGTTGAGGCCTTCCCCTTATAAGAACATAAGAAGAGCCCTGGTGGATCAGACCAGGGGTCCATCTAGTCCAGCATCCTGTCTCACTCAGTGGCCAACCAGTTTCTCTGGAGGTCCAACAACAGGGCATAGAGGCTGAGGCCTTCCCCTAATAAGGACATAAGAAGAGCCCTGTTGGATCTAACCAATGGTCCATCCAGTCCAGCATCCCATCTCACACAGTGGCCAACCAGTTCTTCTGGAGGCCCAACAAACAACAGGGCATAGAGGTTGAGGCCTTCCCCTGATATTGCCTCCTGGCTCTGGGATTCAGAGGCTTAGCGCCTCTAAATGTGGAGGTTCCCTTCAGTCACCATGGCTTGTAGTCACTGATAGACTTTTCTTCTTCTTTTTTCCCTATTGGCTGCGGTAACAGCCAACCACAGCCTATTGTGTATGTAACAGCTCCACTGATATTTGGAAGGGGGGATGTTTTTCAAGTTTCCAGCACAAGAAACTGCTCAATAATTCCCTTCAAATTCAGCTGGTGATTGATTGTCTGCCTTTCTGACTGGGACTCAAGGCGGATTACACAGAACATGTTAGTACAATCAACAGGATGGAGCATCCAGTAGACAATGCAATCGGATTTATATACAATTGTATTTCCGATCAGACCAGATTCGATTTAGCCTGTAGCCCATTCAGCACCTTTATGCATATACAGCAGTTCCATGAATTATTTGTGAACAAGCTCGAATGAGATGAATTTATTCCCCTTCATTATCTGTCGTTAACCAAGCACAGAGTTACCGTGAACAAGTCAAGACATTAATGAATGTGACTCAACATTAGGCATGGCATATTTTCACAAATGGACCCTAGAGATATTCTTGCTGTGTAAGAATGTATGCTTCCTCAATGCCAGGACATTTGTACATTAAGTGCCGTCAAGTAACTTCTGATTTATGACGACCTTATGAATTAATGACCTCCAAAACTGTCCTATCCTTTACGTTCTTTCTCTGGTCTTGCAAATGGAGTGCCATGGCTTCCTTGATTGGGTCAGTTCATCTCACGCTGGGTCTTCCTCTTTTTCTGCTGTCTTCAGCTTTTCCTAGCATTATTGTCTTTTCCAGTGACTCATGCCTACTCAGAATATAGAAGATGGTACAGAGTTGTTTTCTGTTGCCCCAGAAGATTGGACAGTTAGATCAGTTCCTCAGTGGAACAGGCTTCCTCAGGAGGTGTGTAGCTGTGACATCTTGTGAGCTACTGGCCTTAAAGTGGTGAGTGAGCGATTTGGCTACTGCACAAATTAGTTTGCTCTTCCTGAGCTAAGACAAAAATGTGTGAGCCGGAGGCTAAAAAACTGTGAGCGAGATCATAGTAACTCAGCTTAGAGGGAACACTGGTGGTGGGCTCTCCTTCTTTGGAGGTGTTCAAGCAGAGGCTAGATGGCCATCTGACAGCAAGCTGATTCTGTGAACTTCGGCAGATCATGAGAAGGAGGGTGGGAAGGGATGCCTCAGTGCTTAGTTCTTGTGGCCCTATCTTACACACCCAGGGAAATGCTGATCGCCACTTTGGGGAAAGGAAGCATTTTTTCTCCAGGCCAGTTTGGCTGGAGATCCTGATGGTTTGTGGGGTTTTTTTGGGCAACTTCTGGACATGGAACCGTGGTCACTGGGTGTGTGTGTGAATTTCCTGCCTTGTGCAGGGGGTAGGACTAGATGACCCTGGAGGGCCCTTCCGACTCTATGATTCTATGAATGTGTCCAACGTACGATAGCCTCAGTTTAGTCATTGTATTTTCTAGGTAGAGTTCAGGCTCGATTTGATCCTTTGGGCAAGCCCAGAAGAACTTATTTTCATCTGCCCAGGCCAGAGCCATTTGTGAAGCCTAGAAGGATCCTCAATGTATCGGATCAACGAGCCTTACTGTGTACCCACTTGGGAGAACAGATCTCCTGATCCCGGATTCCATTGCCCGCCATCACCCCCAGCAGCCGATGGGAGAAGAAAAATAAAAATCACTGTCAGCATGACAATGTGATGTTACTTCCAGGGAGAAAACCCCAACCGAAAACATACCGAGAATGCCTCCAAGGTCAAGCGAGAGCAGATAAAATTGGTATCAAAAGAAATATATTTATTATGCAGCGAGCACAATAATTCAGGCCCTGTGCTTTTACCTACATTCTTGTGTACTCTGTATAATAAATATATTTCTGTTGATCCAAATTTAACCTGCTGTCGCTCGACCTTGGAGGCACTCTCACTTTCAGGGGGAAAACAGAAGTGACATTGTGCCATAGAGTTTTACCATAGAGTTCATGGGATTATTAGAGCTTCTGCCGGGCCTGTAAAACGGAGCTCTTCTGCCAGGCTTTTGGAGCTGCCACCACCATTCAACTTCATTAACAACTAGTTGTTGAAGGATAGGAAGCCCTGGAATTTATAACATCACCCTGAGAGACATCGGAAGTAGCCAGTTATGGGAAGAAGGAGCCATTGTCGATCCAGCGACAACAATACTAGCATCTATTGTGCTACTGTTAACTAGTTTTAACATTGTTGTAATTGTTTTAATGGTTTTATTGTAAATATATCTGCTGCTTTTATGTAAGCCCGCTTGCGGGGGGGGGGGAATAAAAATGTGAGAAACAAACAAAAACAAACAAATAAATAAAAGCCCCCCTGAGCCGGCCTTGGCTGGGAGAGCAGGGTAGAAATTTAAGGAAGAGGAGGAGGAGGAGGAGATTGGATTTATATCCCGCCCTTCACTACCCAAAGGTGTCTCAGAGCGGCTTACAATCTCCTTTCCCTCCCCCTCCCCACAACAGACCCCCTGGGAGGAAAAGAAGAAGAAGAAGAGATTGGATTTATACCCCGCCCTTCACTACCCAAAGGTGTCTCAGAGCGGCTTACAAACTCCTTTCCCTTCCCCTCCCCACAACAGACACCCTGTGAGGTACAAGAAGAAGAAGAGATTGGATTTATACCATGCCCTTCACTACCCAAAGGAGTCTCAGAGCGGCTTACAAACCCCTTTCCCTTCCCCTCCCCACAACAGACACCCTGTGAGGCAGGTGGGGCTGAGAGAACTCTGACAGAAACTGCTCTTTTTCAAGAACAGCTCTTATCAGAACTATGGCTTGCCCAAGGTCATCCAGCCAGGTGCAAGTGGAGGAGTGGGGAATCAAACCCAGTATTTAACCGCGTACTTAACCGCTACACCAAACTGGCTCTCTAAATAAATAAAATAAATAGATTATATATATATATTATATTACATATATATATTTAAAAAACACTGCCAACATTGCCCTGTGATGTACAAGACTTTGCATCTAATATTAAGTACATTTGCATGTTTTTTTGTGGGGAAAGTGTCTCAGATCACTTTTTCTCTCTCCTCCGATCTCTGGAGAACTGTACCCAATCAATAGCCTGCATTTATAATTCAGGGATCTTGAGTGCAAATCATATTTGCTCTTACAGTGACCCATTTTTGCTCAATTTTTAATAACTCCTCGGACTTTGATCAATGTCAAGGTCATTCTCCTTGCATAATTTGGGGAGTGAAAACCAGCACGCTCTGTGGATGTCATTAAACGGCAATGGAGGGGGAGGGGAGACGGAAGGCCCGCTTGGAATGAGAAGCAACATGTCTTTCAAATATTTAATGGCTTGTGCATTCAGAGTAATCTGTTTCAATGTCCAGCGTTTACGAGAACCATTAAGAAAGGTCACATTTTTTATCGTTCGCGGGTTGTTTTATCACCACCACCACCCAAATATGCTATATCCAACTCTTTGGCAAGGCTGAAATTGCCATGCTGATGTTGTAAAAGGAGAAACACTAAAGATCCCCAAGATGATATCTTCTGACCTTGGAAACCCTAAAGCTTGGGCACCGGCTGTGCTACCTAGTGGTTATGGTCCGAAATAAAGAGCAACCCAGGGAATTTAGCAGCCCAGGAGTCTCATTGAAAACCAACGAGATTTATCCCACTGTCACAAGATTTATCCCACTGTCACAAGATTAGCCACAAGGTATAGATAGGGACTCTGGGGCAAGTGATGCTCTGTCATCTTGGTGCTTGGGGAGGTCAACAGTGGGAGGGCTTCTAATGTCCTGGTCCCACTGCTGGACCTCCTGATGGCACTGGTATTTCTGGCCACTGTGTGATACAGAGTGTTGGACTGGATGGGCCTTCGGCCTGATCCAACTTTGGCATCTCTTATGTTCTTAAGATCCAGAAGACTCCCCCTCGCTGCTACTATCATTCTCTAACCCCCCTTGTCCCGCCACCTTGGTGCCCTGACTTTGAAGCAGCAGGGGCCTCAGACACCTGAACGGGGAGGGTTATTTCACCACCCCTACCGATCCATTCCTTCTGGATGGTTGGCTCTCGGCGTCTCTCTCTGTTCCTCGTGCCTTTCTCCAATCCAGGTAGCCATCCCCGGCCTCTTGGTGCTGCTTCCTTTTATTCCTCCCCCCCTGTCCCAGTGTTCCCTGTGCTCTCCCTGCCCTCCTCCCGTCCCGAGCCCCGCCCCCCTACATAGCTGAGAACGCCACAATCCCTGTCACGTCTTCCGGACTCGGGCAGGATGCAGCTGGGTGGTCCCTCTCGGGACGCGGAGCTCGAACGCCGGGGTGGGCTCTCGCACCGGGCCACAGGCACAGGCGTATGGGCCCTCGGCAGCTCTATGGCTGCCGCTTTTGGGGGGTATCGTGTCGCCCGCTGACGTTTTCTCTTCAGCTGGCTTGCTCTGGATTCTCCTGGCACCCCAGATGAGCAGAGGGGGGGGTCCAGTGGTCGTCCTCTGGGGGCTGAGCGTGGCTGTGATGGTGGTGGGGGGGGTCGGCGGTCCTGACATTGGGACACCCACCATAAGTTCTGTGGATGAGAGTCCACATTATCAAATGCCTGGAGTGGGTCATCAGTCAATGGGGGCCGTGGCTCAGTGGTAGATCATCTGCAGTCCCAGGTTCAGTCCCAGGATGGGATAGAGCAGGTAGAGAAAGAGGTACTTTTCTCCCTTTCTCACAATACAAGAACCCGTGGGCACTCCATGAAATTGCTGAGCAGTCGGGTTAGAACAGATAAAAGGAAGTCCTTCTTCACCCAAAGAGTGATTAACACTTGGAATTCACTGCCACAGGAGGTGGCAGCGGCTACAAGCATGGACGGCTTCAAGAGGGAATTGGATAAACATCTGGAGCAGAGCTCCATCAGTGGCTATTAGCAACAAGGTATAGATAGGAACCCTCAGTATGGGGCAAGTGATGCTCTGTATTCTTGGTGCTTGGGGGGGAGGCAACAGCTTCTAGTGTCCTGGCCCCACTTGTGGACCTCCTGATGGCACCTGGTATTTTTGGCCACTGTGTGACACAGAGTTTTGGACTGGATGAACCATTAGCCTGATCCAACATTGGCTTATCTTATGTTCTTATGTTATGTTAAAGTTTTCCATTTCTGTGCATATAATAATCTCGTTGCCGTAATCATATATGAAAGCAAAGTGCCATGGCTACTTTCCAATTGTTTGTCCATCAATCCCAAAAGAAAAGTTTCTGGTTTCATTGATGGTCTTAAAGGTGTCACTGGATTCAGGCTTTCTCTATCTATCTGCTTGTCTCTCTGTTTCCTGGTCAATTAATATATATAGAGAGAGATTTAGATAGATAGATAGATAGATGATAGATAGATAGATAGATAGATAGATAGATAGATAGATAGATAGATAGATGATAGATAGATAGATAGATGATAGATAGATAGATAGATGATAGATAGATAGATAGATGATAGATAGATAGATAGATGATAGATAGATAGATAGATGATAGATAGATAGATAGATGATAGATAGATAGATAGATGATAGATAGATAGATAGATGATAGATAGATAGATAGATGATAGATAGATAGATAGATGATAGATAGATAGATAGATGATAGATAGATAGATAGATAGATAGATAGATAGATAGACAGACAGACAGACAGACAGACAGTATAGATACAGTATAGATAAAGTGTGTGTTTATTAGGGATGTGCAAGAAGAAATATTGGTATTTTTAGGATTCTGTGTTTTTGACCCTTAGAAATTTGGTATTGCTTTGAAAACCCAAATTCCCAAATCAGTATAGTATTGGAACTTGGGTAAAATTCAGGAATCCCGATTGTTTTGGCCCCATTATACCCTATGAGGCCATTATAGTCAATGGCAAATTTCCCAGGGTATATTCACTGGGCGGGGGGGGGGGG
>NW_015162614.1:19696-22890 GCF_001447785.1 Gekko japonicus
GGGGGAGCGGTGTGAGGTAGAGGCACCAAATTTGCAGTGTTGCTGCTGGAATGTCACCTCAAAAAAACCTCCCAAGTTTCAAAAAGATTGGACCAGGGAGTCCAAATCTATAGGCACCCAAAGAGGGTGCGCCCCCATCCTCCATTACTCCCAATGGTGGGGGGGGAAGCAAGGCAGGCATACAGAAAAGCACAGCAGATTCTCCCAGAGAATCTCTGCAGTAGAAAGTGAAGTGTGGGGAGGGGGCACATTTGCAAGGTCAGCAGCAGAACCAGTGCAATGTGCCCAGCAGAACCAGTGCCATAACCCAACAGGGCAAATCTGAGAATCTCCACTGTTTCCAGTGGTGGGAAAAAATGTAAGGCAGGACTGTTGAGTTTTGTCACTGGTTGTCCACTGTGTGAGACAGGATGCTGAACTAGATGGATGATTGGTCTGATCCAGCAGGGCTCTTATGTTCTTATGAAGGCCTCAGCCTCTCTGCCCTGTTGTTGGCCCTCCAGAAGACCTGGTTGGCCCCTGTGTGAGACAGGATGCTGGACAAGATGGACCACTAGTCTGATCCAGCAAGGTCTTCTGGTGTTCTTTTCAGGGGAAGGCATCGGCCTCTCTGACCTGTTGTTGGACCTCCAAAGGAACTGGTTGGCCACTGTGTGAGACAGGATGCTGGACTAGATGGACCATTGGTCTGACCCAGCAGGGCTCTTATGTTCTTATGAAGGCCTCTGCCTCAGTGCTCTGTTGTTGGCCCCTCCAGAGGAACTGGTTGGCCACTGTGTGAGACAGGATGCTGGACTAGATGGGCCTTTGGTCTGACCCAGCAGGGCTCTTCTTAGGTTCTTATCATGGGAAGGCCTCAGCCTCTCTGCCCTGTTGTTGGCCCTCCAGAGGAACTGGTTGGCCACTGTGTGAGACAGGATGCTGGACTAGATGGACCACTGGTCTGACCCAGCAGGGCTCTTCTTCTGTTCCCTAGGGAAAACCATCTGCCCCCTTCTGTTGCCATCTTCCACCAGTGGGTGAAGACTCCCTCCTTTCTGACTAACGTTTAAATTGGAGGGGTTTTTTAATGTATCTTTACCTATTTTATCTCTGCTTTTAATTTGTTTTAATCATGTGTGTTGGGAAGGTGGTCTTCATGGTTTTAAAGTGTCCTTTCATGATTTTCATCATGTATGTTTTAAATGGTTAGCTGCCTCGTGGGGGCTGAGCCACGTCATTTGCATCTCAGGGGAGCAGTCCCGTTTTTTGGCCAGAAGGTCATGTGTGTTTCGACTCCTTGGGTTTGTTTTCGGAAAGCCAGGAGAATGAATGCTGCCTTTGGAGCTGGAAAAACACCGCCTCTGGCATTTTTGTACAGAACGCCTCGGAATTATGTCTGCAGCCGTCTTCGAAAACATGCATTATACATCTAGAGGAGAGACATGTTAAATTAATGCACTGTCATGATGTCCAGCAAATGCTTTGCCCATTAATAAGGGGAACTGACAAATTAAATACTTTGGCTGGGAAGCCGGGTGATGTGAGCAGCTTGGGTTGGTTTTTTTTTAAGGGTTCTTTGTTCATCCATGTTGATGAATTGCT
The DNA here is from genome assembly GCF_001447785.1 of Gekko japonicus. Taxonomy (NCBI): domain Eukaryota; kingdom Metazoa; phylum Chordata; class Lepidosauria; order Squamata; family Gekkonidae; genus Gekko; species Gekko japonicus. Next base: position 21,281 of record NW_015162614.1, read on the forward strand.
GTATTGACCCAAAACCGTTGCTGTCCAAATGTTTTCTTACAGATACAAAGTCGTGACACGCAAAAAGAGCAAATTAATTCCACATTTTGGATTTAACCTCGCACGCCAGGCTTCATTTTGCTTCCCCGGGGTGATTTTCGGGGACTGTTTCGGGGACTTCGGTTTCTACCGGAGGTGGAGTTTTAGCCCAGACAGTGAGTGATTCCAGCCTTACAGCATTCTGGGTAATCAAATGTTTCCCCTCTCCTATGTAATACAGGACTTAGTTTCAGTCCCTCTAGACTGCATTATCTTAGGACATAAGTATTGGGATATTTGGTTAATTTAGCAGAGTTTCATCTGGTCATAGAAGTGCGATACTGAGCAGAATAAATAAATCTCCTCAGAAGTATATTGCAGAAGAAGAAGAAGAAGAAGAGACTGGATTTATACCCTGCCCTTCACTACCCAAAGGAGTCTCAGAGTGGCTGACAATCTCCTTTCCCTTCTCCTCCCCACAACAGACATCCTATGAGGTGGATAGGGCTGAGAGATCTCTTTCGAGGACTGCTCATGAGAGAACAACTCTGAGAGAACTTGTGACCGACCCAAGGTCACTCCAGCAGCTGCGTGTGGAGGAGTGGGGAATCAAACCCACCTCTCCCAGATTAGAGTCCACAGACTCCGCACTCCTAACCACTACACCAAACGTACTTTTATTCAAGTAAGATTCAGTTCACATTCAGGCTGTAGTCGAAAGGAGAGAGAGAAACCTAATCCAAAGAGGATTTTCCCTGTCACAGATGGCCAGCTTGTCCAGCATCGTGTGGGTGGGAGTATGAGGGCATTGGCTCCACAGGAGAGACCTGCAGAGACATGTGTCTTCACGGAAGGCCATGTGAAGTGAGCGAGAGGACAAAGTGAGAGAGAGAGGAGGGGGTCAGAGGGCAACTCCCAGGTTAAGACAGAGAGAGGCATCCCATTCAAGGAGAGAACACCCATAGGCGTAATCTGCGGGGGGGCTGAGGGGCTTGCGCCCCCCCCCGAAATTTCCCAGAAGCCCCGCCCCCGCCGGCAAGGTAGGTTACATTTGGCAACCCTGAAACCTCCAGGTGGGGCCAGTAGACCTTCCAAAATTACAGCTGATCTCCAGCTAGCGCCAGTAGGATTGTTAATACAAAAAGTATGGCCAGCTCCACGCGGCAGAGATTAGTTCCCCTGGAGAAAATGGCAGCTTTGGATGGATGGCTGTATGGTACTAGACCCCACCAAGTGCCCTCTCTCTCTCAAAGCCCCACCTACCCCACAGACTAGCCCGTACTCTCCAGGGATTTCCCAACCCAGTGTTGGCAACCCTAGAATCAGACCCATGATCCATCTAATCCAGCATCCTGCTTGACACAATGGCTGGCCAATGGCACCAGAAGGCCATAGGGTTGCCAAGTCGTTCTGACTCACTGGCGGGGGGGCGTTGCTTCGGTCCGGGAGCTGCCAAGGGACGTGTGTGTGCGTGCGCGAAGTGCGCGCGCGCCGCCAGAACATCGCAGGAAGTGACGCGCAATGTAGAGCATGTTGGGGGCATGGCCCCAATCGTTGGAGGGAAAACCATAGAGTTTTCCCTCCAACGATTG
>NW_015162614.1:23620-37433 GCF_001447785.1 Gekko japonicus
CCCCAATCGTCGGAGGGAAAACCATAGAGTTTTCCCTCCAACGATTGGGGCCACGCCCCCAACATGCTCTATGTGGTTGCGTCACTTCCTGTGACACACCCACACTGCGCTTCGGGGGACGGGGTTCCCCCTGGGGCCCGATTCCGCGGCGGCGGAAATAGGGCCTCCAAAGCGGGGGTTTACCCGCCACCCGCCCCCACTTGGCAGCCCTAGAAGGCCAACAAGCCGGTCATAGAGGCCAAGGTGTCCAGAGGCTCCCAGGAGTGGAACTAGAGGTCTCGTTACACAAGATGCCAGCTGTGGATACAGATGTGGGGATCCCAATGCCAGGGCACTCTGACCCCCCCCCCCACCACACACCACTGTGTTGAGTCACTAAAATGATGCAGGTTGACAGGAATGGAACGCTGTGCCAAGCGTTCACTTTCGCTTCTCTTCGTTTTGCTCCACGGCTTGCCACGTATTTAGGGGAAGGGCTTGTTAGGGGGAGAGTGTGGGGAATGAATGTTTGCTTGTAGCCATAACCATCTTCTAAGTCACATCCCTCGGCCAGTTCACATGGCCTTGGAGATTCCCTAGCCTAGCTAGAGAGATAAGACACCATAGATCATTCCAGGGTTCTTGTATGAAGGACTGTGTTGAAACTGTCACCCATGTTCTATCTGGCGTCCCGTCGGGATCTTCTATATCCCATATTAGCCCAACGTTTAGAGACCTCTGATGATTTTAAGGTCCTTTTTTTGCTAGATAACCCAGAAACAGAAATAACTGAAATAGTAGCAAAGTTTCTCTGCAGCGCCATGGTCACATGTCCTGATAAGTGATACTATGAGTTAGCTTTTATTATGTGTCACAAGCCCCCGCCCTGTGCTCTGGGCGTAGACCCTCCCGTGGCCGTGACGATTCAAGATGGGGGAGGTCCGACGGCTCTGGAAGTTGAGGCCTGTAAAGAAGAGGGGGAGCGTTGGGGCCTCAGATGGGTAGGGGACGGAGTTTGACGGCACTCCGTAAGTCCCTCTACCTCCTTCCTGTACTCCTTCTCTCTCTGCCAGCTTCAGTTAGTTCCGAGCATGTCCTTCCTCCCCGGCCCCTTCGCTTCCCTCTCCTTTATACCCAGCTCCCTCTCCCAACATCGTCTCCCATCCCTCTCATTCCTCCCAGCCCCGCCCCCTATGATAAGTTCCAACGCTGTCCCTACGGCCTGGGTGTGGTCAGAGCTATGCCAGTGGCGGTCCTGTTGGCCTGAGGCCGCGCCACCAGTGCCGGCGTGCAGAGTATCGTGTGTTCGCGTGTTCACTGTCAGCCTCCTCCTGGCGTTGTCGGCCTCTCCTGCTGCTCCTGGGGACCCTTTGCTTGGCGGTCAGACTGGTCCAGACCGTTGTGCCTCGGCTGCGCTGATGGGGTCTGGCGCTGTGAGGTCTTCTCAGTCTGTGGGTCTACTTGGTGAGTTGTAGTGCGGTAAGTCCCGGGACTGGGACATTATGCTGTTACTCTGTTTATTTATTTGTTGTTGTTGTTCAGTCACGCTGTTGAGTCCGACTCTTCGCGACCCCATGGACCAGATCATGCCAGGCCTTCCTGTCTTCCGCCGTCCTCTGACGTTGGCTCAATTTCATGTTCGTTGCATCTATGACACTGTCTAACCATCTCATCCTTTGCCGTCCCCGTCTTCTTTGACCTTCATTGAAGGTGTATTTATTTAGCAACTCTAATTTTTACTCTGCACGGGTTTTGTATTTTGATTATTGTATCTACATGTATATGCCAATAAAGGCTTGTCTTGATATCTGTCAAGGTGCCATGGTAACGCTAGGGCTGGTTGCTGACGTACGTGTGGGGTGTTAGGGGGTGTACTGGATCTTACCTATAACCTTTGGTTTTTGCACGCTTTCTTCAGTCCTGACAAAATTTTCAGTACCTGAATAAGCAAGCCTCTAATAAAACATTATTGGGCTGCAGTGGCTCAAGTGGTTAAGACACTGAACTGCAGGCTGTGGAAGGTCAGTAGTTCAGCAGTTCAAGACCCAAGTGTGCTGCATGATGGAGTGAGCTCCCATCTCTAGTTCCAGCTCCTGCCAACCTAGCAGTTCAAAAGCAAGAAATTGCTAGTAGATAAATAGGTACCACTTCGGTGGGAAGGGAACAGTGTTCCGTGCGCCTTGGTGTTTAGTCATGCCAGCCACATGACCACGGAAACGTCTTCGGATAGCGCTGGCTCTTCGGCTTTGAAACGGAGATGAGCACCGCAACCCTAGAGTCAGATTTGACTGGCTTTCGAGCAAGGGAACCTTTACCTTTACCTAATAAAGCATTCACTGCCAGAAGTGTTTGTGGAGAGTGTCTTAACTGGGGAGCTGGCAGGCTGCAGCCTCTTCTGTGAACGTAGGCAGATTCTGAGAAGGGAAGCAGGAAGGGTTGCATCAGTTCTTAGTTCTTGTGGCCCTTTCTTCCACGCCCAGGGAAATGCTGATCGCCACTTTGGGGTCAGGAAGCAGTTGTCGGTTTGCCCGGGGATCCTGGAGGGTTAGGGGCCCCCCCCCCTCTTCTGGGCATAGAGCAGGGGTCACTGTGTGTGTGGGGGAGGTATTTGTGAATTTCCTGCCTTGTGCAGGGGGTTGGACTAGATGACCCTGGAGGTCCCTTCCAACTGTATGATTCTTCTCTTGCGACTGCTATTTTTTAAAAATATTGTTTTATTCGAAAATTGCAAAACTTTAACAAATAATAACTGGACATTCGCAACTACAAACTTCCCATGCTGCTTACATTCATTGTAATAATATTATTCCAGACCAACAATTCCATCCCATTATCCCATGTGCAACAGTTCTTTTTTTTAGCTGGCTCCATGAGAAATTGCTTATTCCAGTAATCAATTACCAGGGCCCATCGCTGAATGAATAATACCTGCACACTTTCCCCCTCTTATCATAAATTTGCATCTGAGTAGAGATTGTATCCATAATCATTACCAGCCAGGTCTTCTGAAGCCAAATCTCACCATTTGGTAAAATGTCCAGTTTCTATTTATTTATTTATCCTTGGATTTATAGCCCGCCCTACCCCGAAGGCTCAGGGCGGCTTCTAAGGGGTGACAATTAATACTTGAGCCGATACAAGTGACTGAAGAACCAGGTACCACAAATTATTTAATGAAAGTTTGACATTAAATTTCCTGCCATAGCTATGACACAAGAACTCTTTCCTGATTCCCCCGTTTCCCAGAAGAACCACCTGTCAAACCACGCCACACTGTGCTTGCTTTGGTTGCCATAGATATTGGGGGGAAGCAGGGGTCATTTCCTGCAGGAGCGCACAGGAGCGGAGCTCCGGCAGTAAAGAGCCCAGTAAAGAGCACATGGAACAAGCCCCACCCCCTGCTCCCAGCAGCCCTCTGTCAGAGCAAGAAGCAGCCAGGTAAGTTGCCGAGCCCCCCCCGGCCCCCGGCCCAAAACAGTCCAGTGGCACCTTTAAGACCAAGTTTTGTTCAGGTACAAGCTCTCCCTCCTCTGCAAGGACAGATCTGTACGTTCCCCCCCACCCCCAATAGCTAGCAATCCAAAACAGTCCAGTGGAGCCTGAGTGGTGGGTGTTGCCTTCTGACACACTTCCGGTGACATCAAGGGGTGTGGCCTATGCAAATGAGTTATGCTAATGAGTTATGCTAATGAGCTCCTGCACCTCTTTTTCTACAAAATGACCCGGCGGGGGGGAGGAATTCCTGAGGGAGTTATTGGGGCCTTTGCTACTTGAAGACATAACTTTTCACGCAACTGAGAGCCAGTTTGGTGTATAGTGGTTAAGTGCACAGACTCTAATCTGGGAGAACCAGGCTTGATTCCCCACTCCTCCACTCGCAGTTCTTGAAAGAAGCTCTCTCAGCCCTGCCTACCTTACAAGGTGACTGTTGTGGGGAGGGGAAGGGAAAGGAGTTTGTAAGCCGCTCTGAGATTCCTTCTGGGAGTGAAGGACGGAGTATAAATCCAATCTGTTCTCCTCCTCCTCCTCCTCCTCCTCCTCTTTTACTTTCCCAGGGTCAGGTGTCCTTGAATGCATTCTGGTGCCATCTTGGTCTCTAGATAACCAGGACATACATCTCTCCTGGTTGGCATAGCAACGTTAGGTGGAGTATGCGTGTGACGTGTGCTTGAGGGGATGGAGGGGCTTGTTTGGATCATCTATATTAAGCTTGTGCCCGCCAAAAGTCCTTAGTTCTAACACAGCGACTTTCTGGATCTTGCATATAAGTCAATAAACTTTCACTGCCAAAGAAGAGTTGTTGAGTGTAACTGGACTGGGGGGGTCTGACACCATCAAGACCTCCAAAACACAGATACTGAAGTTGCCAGACCCCTAGTAGACAAAATATTCCACCCAATCACCAGAGTCTGAAATACGGAGGAGAAAATGGGTTAAATGGCCATAATTTTTATATCAACAGTGGCACAAGATGCTCTACTTGGCACAAGAACGGTGCCACTCAGTTGCCCTGTTTGGTATCACTGTGGTGGCAGAATCACACTTGTGTGTCCTTCAGTGAACATAGCATAAGGGTTTTATGGCAGGAATCACACTTGACTGTGCTAAATTCAAGTCCAGACCAGTAGCATCCTAGAGACCAATGAGATTGTTTTCCAGGTGTGTATTATAGCCAGGAGATCCTACGATTGTCTGGCAGGCAGAAGTTCTAGCTCTTTAGCATTATCCAAGGGTGCACCACCAGGAGGCAAGCTAGAACTGCACCCCATATTATTATATCCTTCCTGTGTGTAACTCTAGCCCTGACCTGGATAGCCCAGGCTAGCCCAATCCCATCAGATCTCAGAAGCTAGGCAGGGTTGGACTTGGCTAGTATTTGGAAGGGTGACCTCCGAGGAACACCAGGGCCGTGAAGCAGAGGCAGATAATGGCAAAAATCACCACTGAAAGTCTCTGGCCTTAAAAACAAGTCTAGCTCACCACCTAGTGGTGCATAATGCTAAAGAGCTAGAACTTCTGGCTGCCAGACAACCTTAGGATCTCCTGGCTATTCTACACACAATGCCATACGACGACTAATTAATTAATTGTGTGTAACTCTGCCATATGATAAATAAATACAGAGATTTTTGGGGTAGAAGTTTCTGAGAGCCAAAGCTCCATTAAATAGTTCAGAGAGCTTTGACCCTTGAAAGCCTACACCCTGAAGATCACACAGGTCTCTGTTGCTACTGGACTCAAGTCTAGCCCTTCGACTGCATGCCAACACAGCTACCCACCTGGAACGATCTACGTGACTTTGTGTTTACCCTGAGATAGATGCCCTCTGTCCATTACACAACAATAACATGAGATGGGTTACTGTGAGACTGCTGGCCCAAGATCACACACTGAGCTTTGTGGCTGATGAAGATTTGAATCTGGATCTCTCAGACCTTTCCAAAACTCTGACAACTACACCAGCTCACTTTCTCCCTGTCCTTAATTTCCTCATTCCCAACCAAAAAAAAAAATCCTCTTGTTCATGTACGTAAACAGAATATATTATGAAGAGGAAGAGCAAGAGGAGGAGATTGGATTTATACCCCGCCCTCCACTACCCAAAGGAGTCTCTGAGTGGCTTACAATCTCCTTTCCCTTCCCCTCCCCACAACAGACACCTTGTGTGACGGGTGGGACTGAGAGAGCTCGTTCGAGGACAGCTTGTGAGAGAACAACTCCGAAAAAATTTGCAACTGACCCAAGGTCACACCAGCAGCTGCATGTGGAGGAGTGGGGAATAAAACCTGGTTCTCCCAGATTAGAGTCCGCGCTCCTAACCACGACACCAAACTGGTACAAGGATACTGATACTCTATTTCCATTGATCTTTCAATCTATTCTGGAGTTATGCATTGAGTAAATTAATTATCATCGCCAACGCGTGCCAAATCAGCTACATTTAGCCAATACAATCAGCCGCAGAATAGAGGCTGTGATTAAATGAACCAGCACAATGGCGATATGATGAAACTACTTTAGAACAGTATGAGATGATCTTCCTGCCGCAGTCTTTAGTGGCCCTAATTATCATGGCTTGCCGTGCCATTATAATCTTGTCATCTCTTTCTTTATGGATAGGACTGCGGGCTTTAATCGGCACATTAATCAACTAAAACTTTTGTTGATTAGCAGCGAGGGGTCAATTTTAATCAGAGGGGCAATGAATCGCTTTGGCAGGTTGCAACCTGAAGCACAAGTGTTTACCTTTAAATGAACCGATCAAGCAGAAAATGGGATTGTCGCAGATACTTCCACTCATTCCTCCCCTGACCTTTTTACCTGTTCTCCTCTTCTGTTGGCAACAGGGCAGAAAGGAGATGGACGGGCCAGGGACAGAAGAGGTGGGTGTCACCTGTGGCTGTTTTGAAGAAGAAGAGGAGGAGGAGGAGGAGGAGGAGATTGGATTTATACCCTGCCCTTCATTCGGAGTCTCAGAGCAGCTTACAAACTCCTTTCCCTTCCCCTCCCCACAACAGACACCCTGTGAGGTAGGTGGGGCTGAGAGAGCTCTTTCAAGAACTGCCCTTTCAAGGACAGCTCTTGTCAGAACTATGGCTTGCCCAAGGTCATCCAGTAGCTGCAAGAGGAGGAATGGGGGAATCAAACCCGGTTCTCCCAGATTAGAGTCCGCACACTTAACCACTACACCAAACTGGCTCTCAGCGCACGTTAAAGTAAACCGATGCTCTTCAGAGCCTCCCTTCCTTTCAATTTTCAGTCCTATAGATTAGAAATTCAGCACCGTAGAGAAACTGCTGTGCAAAGCTCCCATAACCAATGCTCCCTTGAAGTTGTGGAGTCTCGTGAGCAAAAATTCTACTTTGTGAGCTACTGGCATTAAAGTTGTGAGTGAGCAATTTGGCTACTGCATCAATTAGTTTGCTCTGGAGCCATTCTTCCTGAGCTAAGACAAAAACGTGTGAGCCAGAGGCTAAAAAACTGTGAGCTAGCTCACACTAACTCAGCTTAGAGGGAACACTGCAACAGTGTTAGATTTTTTCCCCAGTGTCTGCAGTCTCTGGGGATATTGTGGGGAGGAAATGGGTAAATACTAGGAGGAGGAGGAGATTGGCTTTATACCCTGTCCTTTACTACCCAAAAGAGTCTCAGAGTGGTTTACAATCTCCTTTCCCTTCCCCTCCCCACCACAGACACCCTGCGAGATTAGTGGGGCTGAGAGAGCTCTCTTGAGGACTGCTCGTGAGAGAACAGCTCTGAGAGAACTTGTGACCGACCCAAGGTCACTCCAGCAGCTGTGTGTGGAGGAGTGGGGAATCAAACCCGGTTTTCCCAAATTAGAGTCAGCACTCCAAACCACTACACCAAACTGGCTCTTGATCTAAGACTTGACCTGATGCGGGATCTGGAAGGGATGTGTGCTTTTTGATTGCAAGATCCAATACAGTCTGCTCCTGATACACTTCCTTCTTGCCTGTATGCCTCTCTTCTGTTTCCTTATTTGGAAATATTTCCAGGATCACAAAATGCTCTTTTATCTCCCATGGGCCAAGCAATTAAGACATCAGACAACCAAGTATAGAAAGAAAATATTATTTTTTGTTCTTTACTTTTTTTCCTTGCCCTATAACTCAGGACAGAAACTATTACCAAATTTTATTTTTTCCTGTCCAGGTCTGTCTGTATCTTATTGATTGATTGATTGTCAAATTTTTACCTCGCCCTCCCCGCAAAGCAGGCTCAAGGCGGCTTCCAACAACAAACACAACAGTACAGAATAAAAACATAAATAATATTGAATTAAAACACAGCATTTAAATTAGAACATTACAAAATATCAAAATACTGGCGGCAGTTGAAAATCAAATGAATACAGTGCTTTCCAACAAAGTGCTTCGATGTTATTCCTCATAGAGTGTTTAGATGTTATTCTGCTCGTTCTTAAGGCAGGTGCTCGATGTTAACATTACGGGCTCTGCACTAGAGTGGTGGCAGTGGCCCCTAATTGTATGCCTGGTGGAAGAGCTCCATCTTGCAGGCCCTGTGGAACTGTGAGAGGTCCCACAGGGCCCTGATCTCCTCCGGAAGCTCGTTCCACCAGGTAGGGGCCGCCACCGAAAAGGCCCCATGTGAGCTTCAATGTCCCAGTTCTGGAAACTTGTCCTTTGCTCGGTTCTTTTCCCCTTTGAATTATTTGCCAGCCAGAATCCTCCCTTGGGACTGTAGAAGTACTATCTGAACTACACAGATATGTAGACACAACCGCTTCTTTACCCTCCTGCTCTGTCTCTTGGCTACTTCCCTCACCCTCCCGAGACACTCACGTTGCACCGTAGGTATAGTTTCATGTAATATTTGGCTCCTAGTTCGGGATATTAAATGCATGCTATCATTACGACAGGTTGTGTTTGCTAATTCTGCAGGCCCGTTGTTTGCATTATTCCCCTCAATGAATGTTGTTTCTTTTTTCCCCTCTTTCCAGACTGTGTTCCTTCTGATTGTATGTCTTTATAAGCACCATCATAGCTGTGCCACCATCATTATGTTAATGGTTTTAATGACTATGTTGTGTATTGTATCTTGATATTTATACTGTTGTTTTATCTACTGTTTTTGTGTAAGCTGTCCTGAGCCTGCCTCGGCGGGGAGGGTGGGGTAAACAGATCCCTTATAGCTGCTTGTAACGGTCAACTCCCAGATGGGAGTCATTCTTTTAAAATGGATGTCGGAATCTAAGCCAGCAGTCTCTTTAGGCTAGAAGTGAAAAGCAGGAGGAGGAGGAGGAGATTTGAATCCAGCAGGACCTTAAAGACCAACACAGTTTTCAGAGTTGAAGCTTTCAAGAGTCAAAGCTACCTTTGTCAGGTACGAATACACTTGCATCCGATGAAGGGAGCTTTGATTCTCGGAAGCTTATAACGTGAAATATTGTTGGTCTTTAAAGTGCTACTGAACTCAGATTTTGCTCTTCTACTGCCGATCAACAATGGCTACTCACCTGAAGCAGAAGGAGGCTTTTCTTTCTTACTCTCAAGTCGTTTTACTGTAGATTTGGTTCCAAATGGAATGTGTTCCACATTCACATTGACACATGTCTAGAGGAGGAGGAGGAGGAGGAGATTGGATTTATACCCTGCCCTTCGTTTGGAGTCTCAGAGTGGATTACAATCTCCTTCCTTTTCCCTCCCCACAACAGATACCCCGTGAGGTAGGTGGGGCTGAGAGAGCTCTGAGACAATTGCTCTTGAGAGAACAGCTGTGAGAGGACTTGTGACTGACCCAAGGTCACCCAGCAGCTGCATGTGGAGGAGGGGGGAATCCAACCCGGTTCTCCAGATGAGCATCCACCTGTCAAGGTCGTTAGCCAGGTCACACCACACAAGGCTTCATAAGAAGAGAAGTGTTTATTTGATGGATCCAGTACTAATGATCACATATACAGCTTGTGTCAGGAATACCCTACATTATAATGGGGCCTGACTTGTAGTGAAATCAAATTTCCTCCCCATGAGTTGAAGCCAATGGATATGATTCACGCGCGGGGGCTGAAGCTGGCAAGTGAGCGCCAAAGCGTAAAAGCCGTTAGCTTTCCCAGACGAGTTAATTGCAGCTGGGAACCAAAGCAAGGTCAAGTGTAGAGATAGCGTACAGAAGCTGGACAGGGATGAGCTGGAAAAGAGGAGGAGGCACACCCCTCCACATTCCAGATCAATGAGAGGGCTACCTGACACCACTGCTCTTAACCACCACACCAAACTGGCTCTCAAACATGTTTTATTGAGCATGGCGATAATGACAGAGGAGTAAAATTGGAATGCGGAGCTAGGCGGTTGAAACAGTAGGGATGAGAAATGTGAAATTATCCTTATGGGGGCTCCTTCTTTTTTCTGGTCAGTTGACAACTCTGATGTCACCCCACATCAAACATATATGTCTTTCCATCCAAACCAGGGGCCAGGGGAGATACGCAGATGGTCCCACAAGTGAACATTTTATCTCCTCATTGGGGGAGTTACAAGGTAGTAACTGTAGTTAATTAATTAATTAATTCAATTTGCTATCCCGCCCTAACCCCTAAGGGTCTCTCGGCGGCTTACAGAGAGTGCTAATCACATTTTTGCAGAATCTAACCTAGGGCCACAGACATACAGGGGTGGTGACTACCCTACCAGGCACCCTTTTTGTGGCGGATCTTCGGTTGTTGTCTTGTTCTTGTGGGTGGTAGTCGGCGGCATCCTTTCTGGTGCTGGTCTTTGGAGTTCCCTTCTTCCGGCTGTAGCGGTTTCATTTCCGGGCCAAGACCACTCACACTTCCGCGCATGCTCCGCTGCAGCCTCTGTCCTGATGAGGCTCCGGCCTGCTGCGTTGCTCCGCCTCCGTGCCAGTTGGTCCGGCCTTCTTCGCTCACTCGCTACTTGCCGCGCCAGCCACCATTTTTCTCCGCCGTCGCCACTGCTTTGCTTCGCAGCTCGCCACTCACCGCTGCAACACAGGGACGGGTGCCCCCCCCCCCGCTCTAGTAGCAGGTACCCATTAGTCTAATCGCTCTTTAACGGGCTTTTGAGCCGCTCGGTGGGTGGGAGCTGGGACATAGGTCCAGGCGCTCACCCCGGCCGTGGTGGGGCTCAAACAGCCGAAGCTGTTCGGCCAGATGTACGTGCAGGCATCATTTACCGCCTGCGCCACCACTCCCATACATAAGACAAAGGTGAAGAAGCGCAAGGAAGAGGGAGGGAAACCACAGGAAACAGGAAGTGTATCTGTCCACCGCTTATCGTCATGGTAAAAATGGCTGATAAAATTGTGAAAAATGGGTGATGTTGAGTGCAATTTTACAAGAAAAAGTGCATGCCCTTATTTCAGTTACCATAATCCCACTCGCAATTTTTCTTAATATTCAAAGTAAAACACTGTTACAGAATTCTCTCACTGGTCTTTGGTCACTTGTTTTCTCGGATGTTTAGCTCCCTGAAGTAGCATGTCTTTAGCCATGAATAAATCAATAATAGATTAATCTCTCTAGCCTGTTGTAATATTTTTTTCTAGAAAAGAAAACAAATACCACAGAGGAGAAAAATAATACCCCCTCAAAAAACACATGAGAAAACAGGGGGAAAAGAATAATACAACAGCAACAAGCTATTAAAATAATTTATATCAAAAGAAGAAAGCACTGTTCTACACAAAGCAACCTGGTGAAGTTTAAATGATGCAGATATGACATTCAGGGTATTGATCAAAGGGCTTATTCTGTCAGAGAAATGTGAGACGAATGTTGCTTCCACATAAATCCTGCAACTAACAGGACGTACGGTCTCTTGGAGCTTCAACCAAGCCTGTTTGACATACTCAGCATAACGAATGAAAGTATGTTATTCAGAAGGCTCTAAAGAGGAGTGAGACAGAGTCTCCTGTGGTTGTTTTCCTGATTAGGATCGGCCATTTCCACCACCACCACCCCGAGTCCTTCATCACTGCCCTCAGAGAGTGAACATGGTCAAAATGACTCTCCCAGTTTGGCTGTTTCCCAACATTCTCCTGACTTTTTTCCCCACGAGGCACCCGGGGTCCTCACAAAATTCTCTACCATCTGTTTCTCCATCAAATTTTATCTGGCAGTTCACTGGCATGCCACTGGATTTTGACTGTTGATGATGTCCTTTTACTTAATAGATATCTAACACGGGTGTGTTTGTGAAGTGCCGTCAGCTCGCAGCCGACCCACAACGACCCCCATAGGGTTTCCCGGGCAAGAGACTAGCGGGGAGGGGGCTTTGCCATTGCTGGATTCCTGCATAGCAACGCTGGACTTCCTTGGTGGTCTCCCACATCCAAATGAGAGCCAATTTCGTGTAGTGGCTACCAGTGTCTAGAGGAGGAGGAAGATGATGATGACGATGACGAAGAAGACGAAGAAGACGACGAAGAAGATGATGAAGATGAATAAGACGAGGAAGAAGAAGAGATTGGATTTATACCCCGCCCTTCACTCCCCAAAGGAGTCTCAGAGGGGCTTACAATCTCCTTTCCCTTCCCCTCCCCACAACAGACACCCTGAGAGGTAAAAGAAGAGGAGGAGGAGATTGGAATTATACCCCGCCCTTCACTCCCCAAAGGAGTCTCAGAGCGCTTACAATCTCCTTTCCCTTCCCCTCCCCTCAACAGACACCCTGTGAGGTAAAAGAAGAAGAAGAGGAGATTGGATTTATACCCCACCCTTCACTACCCAAAGGAGTCTCAGAGCGGCTTACAAACTCCTTTCCCTTCCCCTCCCCACAACAGACACCCTGTGAGGTAGGTGGGGGAATCTTCAGTCTCCTCTACCACAGCTCCAGTTGCCTTCTCCAGAGGCCTTCTTTTCTTGCCCTTCTCACAGAATGCATGAAAAACGTGAACATTCTTTGCGTCCGGAGCAACTGAGAGCTGCCTTCCCCGTCGCCGCACGCTGACATTATCGAACGCTAGTTTTTCGCCCCGCATTTAATTAGCGATAATGCTGCGGCCATTATGCATTTCGGTCAAGACCCAGCTCTCCGCCCTGGAAAAGGAGCTGTTGACAAAAGCTCTTGATAAGCATATATATAAGTGGCTCATTGGGGAGAAAAATCAATGGTATAAATATTTACCAAGGCTTATGGTGTGTAAATCATGGGACTTCCAGGGGAACGGAGCCTTCCTGTCAAACACTCTCCTTATTGATTACGGTTTGGACATTAATGCTTTCTTCCCCTTCCAGTGATAATACGGCATACAAGTGAGGAACAACACTAAGCCCTAAAATGGTACATGCTGAAAAACCAGCAGTAGCGGGTTTACTCAGAAGTAAATCCCAGAGAGTCCAGTGAGATTTAGGGCTTTTCCGCATTCTGATTTTACTCGCTGTTAAATTCCTATTTCTTCTTGTGTGTTTTCCCTGTTCCATATGCTCCCTCTAGTGGTCGATTCGATATCAAACAGCTTTATTTCCAGCTTACCTCTCTGCAGAAACAGGAACTTAACAGCGAGTAAAATGAGTGGTGGCTCAAGTGGTTAAGATGCTGAACTGCAGACTGGAAGGTCGGTAGTTCAGCAGTTTGAGACCCGAGTGCCGCATGATGGAGTGAGCTCCCATCTCTGGTTCCAGCTCCTGCCAACCTAGTAGTTTGAAAGCAAGAAATTGCAAGTAGATAAACAGGTACTGCTTCGGTGGGAAGGTAACAGTGTTCCGTGTGCCTTGGGGTTTAGTCATGCCGACCACATGACCACGGAAATGTCTTTGGACAGCACTGGCTCTTCGGCCTGGAAACGTGGATGAGCACCACAACCCAAGAGTCGGATTCAACTGGCTTTTGAGCAAGGGAAACCTTTATCTTTACCTAAAATGAGAATGCAGAAAAGCCCTTAATCTCTACTGACTGTACTACATATAGGATTGCCAACTTTTTTGGGGGGGGGGGCACTGTCCCTCTAATAGAAGAGAAGAAGTAGAAGGAGGAGGAGGAGAGTTGGTTTTATACCCCACCCTTCGCTACCCAAAGTTGTCTCGAAGTCGCTTACAATCACCTTCCCTTCCTCTCCCCACAACAGATACCCTATGAGGCAGGTGAGAGAGAGAACTGTGACTGGCCTTCTCCCCACAACAGACACCCTATGAGGCAGGTGGGGCTGAGAGAGCTCTGAGAGAACTGTGACTAGCCCAGGGTCACCCAGCTGGCTTCATGTGGAGAAGTGGGGAATCAAACCCGGTTCTCCCAGATTAGAATCTGCCGCTCTTAACCACTGCACCACGCTGGCTCTCTTTAACATTCTCTTAATAGAATGTTATTTAGCAAGTGATATTATTTGAAAGCTTCAG
>NW_015162614.1:37454-41448 GCF_001447785.1 Gekko japonicus
AGGGAAGAACCTTCCCCCCCCCCCCGGCGTGTCGACAATCCTTTGTGATGGTGGAGTTCCATGAGTGGAACTGCCAGCATTTTTTCTTGAAAAATCAGGTTTCCAGGTGGAAACGATGGCTTGAGGGGAGGTGGATTAGGCATTCCCCTCCACTCTAGCATCAGTTCCCCAGTCTCAGAGGCTCTGGGAGCCACTGTATGGACAAGCATACAGGCGGCACCCTTGGGCACTGTGGAAAATGTGGTAGATCCAACCAGCCTTTCCACTCAACCTCACCCATCTCCTCTACTTACTACAGCTTTCCTGTATGAATGTCCCGTGATCCTTAGTGTAAACCTTTCTGGACGGTCCTTCCTCCCTTTTTATCATTGGAAAAGATGGTCAGATTCACCCCATGGAAAATGACTGGTCAATGGGTGCAGGTGAAGGAGGCCATTTCTGATCAGGTGAAGGGTGGGAGGAAGAGCTGCCCCTTCCCCCAGCTCCACAATCCCAATCCTTACGGATCTAGCTCCCTGCAGATATCCAGCAGAGGAAAACAAAACAAAAAAACATCTGGTGGTCCAATGATGAGGCTCTAATGTCCTAGACTAGAGAGAAGGAGGTGGAGGAGAGTGGATTTATACCCCCGCTCTTCATTACCCTAAGGAGTCTCAGAGCAGTTTATAATCTGCTTCCCTTCCCCTCCCCTCCACAGAAAAGTGGGGCAAGTGGGGCTGAGAGAGCTCTTTTGACGACTGCTCTTGAGAGAAGTTGTGACTGACCCAAGGTCAATCCGGCAGCTGCATGTGGCAGAGTGGGGAATCAAACCCGGTTCTCCCAGATTAGAGTCTGTGCTCCTAACCACTACACCAAACTGGCTCTCAGCTGGATCTGAAAAACTCAGAGTAGGGGCCCCATCAAATCTAGCATCTTCTTTCATACAATGGCCAACCACTTGCCCTAAAGAGGCAACCAAGGCCTTCTTCTGATGTTGCAGGAACTCATTAGCATATCTAATAAGCAATGTTGCCCCCTAGCACTGTGATTCCAAACTTGTTGCTTCTAAATACAGAGGTTCCCTTTGGTCACCATGGCTAGTCGCTATCGATGGACCTTTCCTCCATGAATCTAATCCCCTTTTAAAGTTGTCTATGCAGCATGTAGTTTGGCCCTAGGAAAGGATTCCTGGGTGGGCTGATGTATATTTAAATTTCTGTTGATTTATTTCAATGATTTTATTCCACCTGTGTGAACTCAAATAATGTACCACAAAAGTGGAGATCGGGAGTGCCCAGTCACTCACTGGTTCAGTTCACAGCCTATCCACAAGTTACAATGAACAACATGACGATGGCAGAGGAAAAAGCCAACGTTGCATACAGGGGTCATTTCGTAGAAAAAGGTGCTCCGGGGCGCTCCGGCCCCAAATGACCCTTGGTTGCATATGTGTTCTAATATTACTTCCCTACAACTCCCACACCTGCTTTTCACCACATCTTTTAGACACATTATTGACACACAGTCATTAGGTGTCTTCCTCTCTTCCTGCCTGGCTTAGTGTTAGTCAATGGAAAACGCAGATGTATTCGTTGAATTGGAAACGATTTGTGTATTCATGTTCTTGCACTCCTCCACAGGAACCGCGGTTATTTGGAGGGCATGGGGAAACCTAACGTTGCCTGGTTTTAGGGGGATAGCTGAGTTGTTCCGCAGCAGAGGAGCAAGGTTCGAGTCCAATAGGACCTTAAAGACCAACCAGACTTCCCTTCAACAGATAGGGATCTCCATTCCTACTTGCATTAAACAAATGGACCTTTGACTCTGAAAAGATCAGATCCCGAAAATCTTGTTGATCTCTAAGGCGCTTCTGGACTCGGACCTAGCTTTTTGTCAGTTCTGACTCTCAAACGTTTATGTCCTGGAAACCTCGTTGGTCTTTAAGGTGCTACTGGACTCAAATTTTGGTCTAATGTTGCCTAGAGAACTGCAGGACTCTTCACAGTGAAGAGTTCCTCCAATTAACTGGATCACACTTGTAGCTTAATTACCAAAGAGTAAACCCTGACCTGGATAGCCCAGGCTAGCCCCATCTTGTCAGATCTCAGAAGCTAAGCAGAGTCAGCCCTGGTTGGTACTTGGATGGGAGACCCATCAAGGAAGTCCAAGTTCATGACAAAGAGGCAGGCAATGACAAACCACGCAAGAAGAAGAGGAAGAGATTGGATTTGTACCCCGCCCTTCACTCATAGTCTCAGAGCGGCTTATAATCTCCTTTCCTTTCCCCTCCCCACAACAGACACCCGGTGAGGTAGGTGGGGCTGAGAGAGCTCTTTCGAGGACTGCTCTGGAGAGAACAGCTCTGAGAGAACTTTTGACTGACCCAAGGTCACTGTGGCAGCTGCACGTGGAGAAGTGGGGAATCAAACCTGGTTCTCCCAGATTAGAGTCTGTGTGCACTTAACCACTACACCAAACCAGCTCTCTTGCCTTGAAAACATTATGGGGTTGCCGTAAATCGGCTGTGACTTGACAGCACTTTCTACCACCAAGGTATAACCTACTCATGACCATATGAAACCACTTCCACAGGAAAACATAGAGAGAAGAGGAGGAGGAAGAGGACAGATTGGATTTATACCCCGCCCTTCAATACCCAAAGGAGTCTTAGAGCAGTTTACAATCTCCTTTCCCTTCCCCTCCCCACACTCTATGTCGTAGGTATGGCTGAGAGAGCTTTTTTCAAAACTGCTCATGAGAGTAAAGCTCTGAAATAATTTGTGACTAACCCAAGGTCACACCAACAGCTGCATGTGGAGGAGTGGGGAATCAAGCCCAGTTCTCCCAGATTAGAGTCCGCGCTCCTAACCACTACTCCAAACTGGCTGCTGGTGGTTGATGGTTTCCCATCCTCACCCCAACACCCAATGACTACATGAACAGTTCCTTTCCAAAAGGGACTTGGGTCTCTTTGGAAACAGGGAACTGAATAGGAATACTGGGGAGTACTGTTGCCATGGAGTTCAATTGTTTTTATTGCCTCTTGCTTTCATGGCCTATGGCCGTCAGCAAGTTGAAACCAAATCATCTTGGCCTGTCAGAAGTTCAACCATAGCCTGGCATAAGAGGGTCTTAAGATCATGATGACTGGAAATACCTGCTGCTCCCCCTCTTTTAATTTTGATACATCTGGCCCGACAAAGAATTCTACAGAAGTTGAAAGCTTGCACGCTTTGGAGCCAGTTTGGTGTAGTGGTTAAGTGCATGTACTCTAATCTGGGAGAACCGGGTTTGATTCCCCACTCCTCCACTTGTGCCTGCTGGATGACCTTGGGCAAGCCATAGTTCTGACAAGAGCTGTCCTTGAAAAAGAGCAGTCTCTGTCAGAGCTCTCTCAGCCCCACCTACCTCACAGGGTGTCTGTTGTGGGGAGGGGAAGGGAAAGGAGTTTGTAAGCCACTCTGAGACACCTTTTGTTAGATCGCGCTAACAAAGGACTCGTAGAGTGATTCAGCAAGTGATTCAGCTTTATTGAAGTAACGAACAAGCACTCAAACGCATGAGAAACCAGAACAAGAAACTGTGGGAGCTATGCTCCTTTTAAACATAACCGGGCTAATGTAGCCACGCCTATTTACAAATAACAACCAATGAGATTGCTTAGTTAAGGACCAATGGGAGTCTTTCCCTCCCAGGGAATAGTACTGTTCTGATTGGTCGCTGTTACAAAGCGACCAATAGGAAGTTCAGTCAGAGGAGCCCTAGCTTGGCTCGAAGCTTAACATGGGAGTCTAATGAGGTGATTCATGTGAGGATTCCACTACATTACAATTCCTCCCCCCTAAGTTAAGACAACACCATCGTTTACAATATTTACAGTTGATCGATAATGTATACATTAGTCAATACCAAATACTTTATTGCAGTCATAATCAGCCAAGTACGATGGCGCTCGCCGCTCACGCTGAGACCTGCGAAGCGGTGCAGGCGTTATGGGCACACAAGGTTGTGAGCC
>NW_015162614.1:41523-41695 GCF_001447785.1 Gekko japonicus
AGCGCTGTCCTTAGCCCAACGCCTCCTTAACTGATCTATGTGGCGCCGCCAGATTCGACCGTCAACCAACTGCACCACATACATTCGAGTACCCACAGAGTCGGATATCACCCCAGGAAGCCATAAGTGACCATTAGCATAATTCCGTGCAAAAACCTTGTCCCCTTTTTCA
>NW_015162614.1:42729-49933 GCF_001447785.1 Gekko japonicus
GTGGTTGGCCATTGCCTTCCTCTGCAGAGTCTTCCTTGGTAGCCTCCCATCCAAGTACCAGCCCAGCATAGCTTCCAACTTATGGTGACCCCAGCAAGGGGCTTTCAAGGCAAGGGAGAAGGAGAGGTGGTCTGCCATTGCCTTCCTCTGCAGAGTCTTCCTTGGTGGCCTCCCATCCAAGTACCAACCCAGCTTAGCTTCCAAATTATGGTGACTCTAGCAAGGGGCTTTCAAGGCGTGAGAAGCAGAGGGGGTATGCCATTGCCTTGGTGGTCTCCCATCCAAGTATCAACCCTGCTTAGCTTCCGAGATCTGATGAGATCAGGATCTACCACACCTTTTTGATCTATCCCTAAAGACAAAAATAAGTTCAACAAAGACAGGAATGTCCCCATATCCCCTAATCTAGGGGACAGTCACTCTAGAGAACCTATCCTAGTTAGTGTTAACTGCATGCAGGCAGGCACGTACATGCATACGTAATTGCCATCAAGTTGCAACTCATTTATGGTGACCCCAGCAAGGGGTGTTCAAGGCAAGTGAGAAGCAGAAGTTGGTTTGCCATTGCCTTCCTCTGCAGAGTCTTCCTTGGTGGCCTCCCATCCAAGTACCAACTTAGCTTAGCTCCCATCGTATGGTGACTCCAGCAAGAGGCTTTCAAGGCGAGTGAGAAGCAGAGGCGGTTTGCCATTGCCTTCCTCTGCAGAGTCTTCCTTGGTGGCCTCCCATCCAAGTACCAAATCAGCTTAGTTCCCATTTTATGGTGACTCCAGCAAGAGGCTTTCAAGGCAAGGGAGAAGCAGAGGCGGTTTGCCATTGCCTTCCTCTGCAGAGTCTTCCTTGGTGGCCTCCCATCCAAGTACCAACTCAGCTTAGCTCCCATTTTATGGTGACTCCAGCAAGAGGCTTTCAAGGCAAGGGAGAAGCAGAGGCGGTTTGCCATTGCCTTCCTCTGCAGAGTCTTCCTTGGGCGTCTCCCATCCAAGTACCACCCCTGCTTAGCTTCTGAGATCTGACAAGATGGAGCTATATCACGCAGCCTTTCCTCCCTTCCTGGTGAATAACAAGCCAGGAAATAATAGAAGACAAAAGCTACAAGTGTCTGCTCTGGATGAAGAGTGTAATCTCTTTTCATTCTCCTACAGGATCCTAGAGAAAGACAGAGAGAGAGATACTTCTGGGGGAGGAGATGTTTTACAAACCCAGCTAATTAATAGCAAAGTCTGTTTTAAGTAGGTTATTCTGTTAGACATGCTTGTGAATTGAATGGAAACACAGAGACAAAACCCGAACTCCTTTTATGGAAGCTAATCACTTACAGCAAAGCTCTTTTCGCAAAGTCTTGACGGCATTAATCCGTAGACAATGAGATGCTCTGAGCTACGAGGCCGGTTAGATGGCTCTCATCACTCATTCTGCTCCACTGCGAATCACTTCCTTCTCTGCCAGAGAGTCTCATTTTGGAAGGAGCAGGAGGAGGAGGACAGGTTTCTGTGACCATTTGGAAGCTGGGGAGAAAGGAAGAGAAGAAGAGAAGAGGAGAAGAGATTGGATTTATACCCCGCCCTTCACTACAATCTCCATTCCCTTCCCCACAACAGACACCCTGTGAGGTAGGCGGGGCCGAGAGAGCTCTTTTGAGGACTGCCCTTGAGAGAACAGCTCTGAGAGAACTTGTGACTGACCCAAGGTCACACCAGCAGCTGCACGTGAAGGAGTGGGGAATCAAACCCAGTTCTCCCAGATTAGAGTCCATGCTCCTAACCACTACACCGAACTGGCTCTGAGGAGATTGGGGGAAATGCGATTTCAGGTTTTTCCTTCACTGAGCACTTGGAGAAGGTGTTGTATGATTCCACCATGGTTCACTTGTGGGTCAAATGTTTTCCCCGTTGTTGCCATGACAGGTTTGGCCCATTGACATTTCTTTGTGAGCGACTCTGCTTCCTTCTGATCATCCCACCATCTCACTGGCTTCGGAAAGCTTTCCGATTTGACGGGTCAATTTTCCCAAGATGGAGGTGACAGAGGAGAAGAGGGTGGGGACCCCAGACCTGACTTGTGGACCATCTTGGCCATATGTGGTTTGTGTGTTGTCCTCTCTTCCCACCTGGGCTGGGGAAATACCTGGGGATTCAGGGGGGGGTGGAGCCTGAGGAGGGTGGGGTTTGGGGAGGACAGGGACCTCAATGGGGTACAATGCCATACAGCCCACCTTCCAAAGGATCCTTTTTCTCTAGGAGAACCAGTCAACGTTGCCTGGAGATGACTTGCAATCCCAGGAAATCCCACCTGGAGGTTGGCAACCCTGCTTTCCACACGTGCTACTGCCGCTTGGGATCAGACTGTGGCCTACCTACATAAGGAGCTTCGGCCACCCCCTCACACACATGCTGTTACCTTGAGCAAAAATGGCCCCGGGGGAGCTCTTTGGTTCATTTCAGAAGGACGTGTGACCACACGCTGCTCTGTGAAGAGGAAGAAGAAGAAGAAGAGATTGGATTTATACCCCGCCCTTCACTTGGAGTCTCAGAGTGGCTTACAAACTCCTTTCCCTTCCCCTCCCCACAACAGACACCCTGTGAGGTAGGTGGGGCTGAGAGAGCTCTGACAGAAACTGCTCTTTTTCAAGGACAGCTGTGCCCGAGCTTGTGACTGACCCAAGGTCACATCAGCAGGTGCAAGTGGAGGAGTGGGGAATCAAACCCGGTTCTCCCAGATTAAAGTCTGCACACTTAACCACTACACCAAACTGAGGGACCTGTGGGGAGGTGGGTGCCATCCCTACTCTCCCTTGAGGCCTTGTGTGTACCTCACCAACCCAGACTGAGACAGGAGGGAGTTTTAGGTCATACCTAGGTCATCCTCCAGGCCCCCCCCCAGTGTAGTCTACGGGGGGAGGGATCCTCATCAGCCCTGCTCCCTACTCCAGTCTAGTGTAGTCATTAAAAGTGTGGACTCTACTCTGGAGAACCAGGTTTGATTCCCCAGTCCTCCACATGCAACTACTATTGTGACATGGGGTCAGTCACAAGTTCTCTCTGAGCTGTTCTCTCAGGAGCAGGCCTCGAGCGAGCTCTCTCAGCCCCACCTACCTCACAGGGTGTCTCTTGTGGGGAGGGGAAGGGAAAGGAGATTGTGAGCCATCCTGAGACTCCGAGTGAAGGGCGGGATATAAATCCAATCTCCTCCTCCTCCTCTTCTTCTGAAGCACAGCACATCTATTTATTTACTAGGAATAAGGCCTATCATGGAAATAAATACAACGAGCTCTAGAAAGAGGCTCTGGGCGGGTGCCCTGGCCTTGGGCACTTAGCATCAATTTGCTGTGGCGACCTCAGCAGGGTATAATGACACAGAGTCGACCATTTTCCCCAGGGGAACTGATCTCTCCCATCTCAAGAGCAGTTGTAGCTGTGAGTGATCTCCAGCTTGCAGAGGCTACAGAGATCAGTTCTCCAGGAGAAAAGTGCTGCTATGGAACATAAAAGAGAAGACATATTTGACCAGGCCAGTGGCCCATCCAGTCCAACACTCTGTGTCACATGGTGGCCAAAAGCCAGGGGTCTATCAGGAGGTCCACCAGTGGGGCCAGAACTCCAGAACTTCCACCGTGCCCCCAAGAACCAAGAAGACAGAGCATTACTGCCCCGACATAACTGTTCCATCTATACCTTATGGCTAAAAACCACTCATGGATCTCAGCTCCACATGTTTATTCAATCCCCTCTTGAAGCTGTCTATGCTTGAAGCCACCACCACATCTTACAGCAGTGAATTTTATGTGTTAATTACCCTTTGGCTGAAGAAGTACTTCCTTTTATCTGTTCTGAGCCTACTGCTCATTAATTCCTTTGAGTGCCCACGAGTTCTGTTATTGTGAGAAAGGAAGCAAAGGACTTCTTTCTCCACCTTCTCTATCCCATGCATAATTTAGTAAACCTCCACCATGTCATCCCTCAATCGTAATTTCTCCACGCTGCAGAGCCCTGACCTCTTTAACAGCTCTGAGGGAACCGTGACTGACCCAAGGTCACCCAGCTGGCTTCATATGGATTAGAGTCTGCCACTCTTAACCACTCCACCAAACAAAAAGATGAACAGCCCATTGAAAATGAGCTCACTGTAAGGAACTGTTAAATATGACATCAGTCAAATTGGTGGGTGTTTGAGCTTCACTATTGTGGATAGTGTGGGTGGGAAGTGCCATCAAGACGCAGTGGATGTATGGCAACGCCACAGGGTTTTCAATGCAAGAGACAGACGGAGGTGGTTTGCCATTGGCTGCCTCTGCGTAGCAGCCCTGGTCTTCCTCGATGGTTTCTCATCCAAATACTGGTCTAGGCCAATCCTGCTTAGCTTCCAAGATCTGACATGATCAATCTAGCCTGGGCTATCCAGGTCAGGGCCGGATATAGATACCGTTTCACCATTCTATATCCAATAAGAGATGTATTTCTTTTTATTTTATGTAAAATATTTCTTTGCCACCTTTCCACCCAAATCAGAGTCCCCAAGGCACTTCGAGTAGTAGCTGCCGCCGCCATTATTCCATCAACGCCTTTCCATCACTGCACTCTACCACCGCTGGTGCGGGTATCATCGGGGGTGCAGGACGTCCCTAGTGGATGACAGGGTTGTGGGGACATATACTGCTGTTGCTGTTCGGTTTTAACATCTTTAGAACACCATCTTGGTTGTATGATTCAGAGTGAGTATTGGAGCACCGATTTTATTCTTACCAATTTTAATTAACTGTAGTACTGTATTATTGTATTTTATATTGTTTTATTGCTATACCTTGGCACTTTGTGCCCTTGTTAGCCGCCCTGAGCCTTCGGGGAGGGCGGGATATAAATCTAAAGAATAAATAAAATAAAAATAAATAAGGCAACAAACACAAAATTATTAAAACATTTCAAACGTTAAAGCATATATAAAATTTGGTATAGTTGTTGGAAGCGTGGACTCTAATCTGGGAGAACCAGGTTTGATTCCCCACTTCTCCACATGCAGCTGCTGGTGTGACCTTGGGTCAGTGACAAGTTCTTTCAGAGCTGTTCCCTCAAGGGCAGTTCTGGGGAGAGGTCTCTCAGCCCCACCTACCTCACCAGGTGTCCTGTTGTGGGGAGAGGAAGGGAAGGAGACAGTTAAGAAGAAGAAGAAAAGATTGGATTTATTCTCTGCCCTTCACTACCCGAAGGAGTCTCAGGGTGGCTGACAATCTCATTTCCCTTCCCCTCCCCACAACAGACACCCTGTGAGGTAGGCGGGGCTGAGAGCTCTGACAGAAACTGCTCTTTTTCAAGAACAGCTGTGCCAGAACTATGGCTTGCCCAAGGTCACCCAGCAGGTGCAAGTGGAGGAGTGGGGAATCAAACCCAGTTCTCCCAGATAAGAGTCTGCGCACTTAACCACTACACCAAACTGGCTCAGAGGTAGCCACTCTGAGACTCCTTCGGGTACTGAAGAGCGGGGTATAAATCCAATCTCTTCTTCCAACACACGAACAGGGAGGGGAGACAGTAAGAGTGAGTGAAGGGATGCCACACAAAACAAAAATGTCTTGTTGGCAGAGGACAATGATAGAGGAAGACAGACGAATCTTCCTGGGGACAGAGTTTCAAAGTTTTGGTGTCTTCTTGTTGGGTATGACAAGCTGAAAAAACTCAGTATATCTGGGGTTAAATGTTTGTTTCTGTTACAGGAAGTCACATGTTTCTCATGTAACCAATGTCCTTTA
The DNA here is from genome assembly GCF_001447785.1 of Gekko japonicus. Taxonomy (NCBI): domain Eukaryota; kingdom Metazoa; phylum Chordata; class Lepidosauria; order Squamata; family Gekkonidae; genus Gekko; species Gekko japonicus. Next base: position 48,473 of record NW_015162614.1, read on the forward strand.
GCTGTAAGAAGCCCGGGAATTTTCTCCCTGATCTAGGAGTTTGATTGGGACGAAAGTGTCAAAGTGTTTTAGCATTTTATGGCTCCTCTTCCCGTCTTTGTTTGCTGTTCTCAAGAAGAAGAAGAGAAGCCATAACTCTCTTCTAGTTTTGTCTTTGTAGTGTAAGGATGTAGCCGATTAGCTCTGTTGTTATTTTCATCCCAGTTACCCTTCCCCATGCTAGAATTTAGTAAAAACTTTATATTTTAATCACACATGGACTCTCAGTCTGAATTATTTTACTCAGGCTCTGCTGGGCTATATTATCTCTGCTAAATACCATTTTTTCAATATCTCACTGTCACCCAACACTTCTCGACTCAGGTGGCCAGTGCACACAAAATAGGGCACCTGAAGATGACTGGAGTCGGTGGGTAGGTTCATATGGGAGAAGGCAATGCTTCAGGTATGCTGTCCCCAGGCTGTATAGGGCTTTGAAGGTTAATACCAGCACCTCGAATTGAGCCCAGAAACAAATTGGGAGCCTCTGTGGATGGAACGAGACTGGAGAGAGATGGGCCCTGTGACCTACTCCAATCAGCAATTCCTTCAAGAAGAAAAGTAGTACATGGGGGAGGGAGGTTGTCAGGCCCGTAGCTATGGTGGGGCTATTTGGGGCTCCGCCCCCTTTCTTAAAGGGCCAGCCCCACAAGATTTTCCCTTGAGTTGGGATGATTAAGTTCTAACAACTATGGACTATGGCGGAGCCGGATGTGGACATAGCCGGGCTGGGGCTGCTACGGGCCGCGCGCCAGAAGATCGCGGAGCTGAGAAGACTGGCCTTAGACAGCAAAAAAGAATGGGACGCCGACCCAAGTGGACCGCCAGAGGAAGAGAGCCGGGGAACAGCTAACCCACCCCCTAGGTGCCGGTAGGCAGCCCCACCCCCTGTAACATATGTGGCCATAGTCTAGGGAATTAACTTGCACTTGCAACGTATCTGTAAACCGCTCTGAGACCTTCGGGTCTGAGCGGTATAGAAACCAAATGTAATAAATAATGTAATAATAATAAACTGGGGAAGTAGGCCTTTAAGGACAAATGGACAAAGGCAGGGTACAGTTCGATCCCTTCATTGTCCTTGCTGATGCCTCCCCTTCTCTTCCATACAATAAAAGGAAGCAAAAATATTTTCCCTGAGTGTATAACACAGAGGGGGGGAACTCTGAGGAAGAAGCAAAACTGACAGTGTCAAAACTGACAGACGGACTGGTGGTGGTGACAGAGTCATTTTTGCTTAAAGCGGGGGGGGGGGGGGAGAGGATTTTGCTACTCATAGAGCGGGGGAACTCTGAGGAAGAAGCAAAACTGACAGTGTCAAAACTGACAGGCGGACTGGTGGTGGTGACAGGGTCATATTTGCTTAAGGCAGGGGGGGGGGAAGAGATTTTCCTATTCATTGAGAACTTCAGCCCCACCAGA
>NW_015162614.1:49958-50122 GCF_001447785.1 Gekko japonicus
ATGCTCTGGAACTTCGGGTAGGTAGTGTGGTGAGAAGGGTTGAATCCAGACAACACTGGCCATCAACGAAACGGAAATGTCCTGCTCCCCCTGCAAGGAAGCCGACCCATCTCCACAAAATGCTGCTCCTGGAGGATTGTGGGCCCCGAGAAACAATACAAAAG
>NW_015162614.1:50298-50459 GCF_001447785.1 Gekko japonicus
TCCGAGGTACTAGTTTCCGGAAACCGTGGGGCAAGGGCGGGCGTCTGATCACGTTTCCGGTGGTAGCTCGTGGCATCCGGTGCCCGCCCATGTCCCGTTGCGAAAAGGGTTTTTTTTCCAAGTCTCCACGGGATGCGCACAAGCACCCAACGGCACATGCG
>NW_015162614.1:52379-70651 GCF_001447785.1 Gekko japonicus
CAGTGACTCTTGTCTTCTCATAATGTGACCAAAGTACGATAGCCTCATTTAAGTCATTTTTAACTTCTTTTTATTTATTTATTGTGTATATTTATATCCCGCCTTTCCAGATATCTGGCTTAAGGTGGCTAACAACATTAAAACGGCATAAACAACCAAGTTAAAGCAATTAATAAATACCATACCAGTTAAAACAACACCAGTTGCAATTAACCCAACAGAAATGGCGGTGATCCAAATCCCATCCAATGATAGGGGTAGCATCCAGTGGAATTTCAGGCCCGAGGGTGTTCTAAAATTCCAGACCAGACGATGTTCCAGGGCGCACTCATCAGTGGCAGCCCCTAATCGAAAGCCTGGTGGAAGAGCTCTGTTTCACAGGCCCTGCGGAACTGTAAAAGGTCCCGCAGGGCCCGACGTTCTCCGGGAGCTCATTCCACCAGGTTGGGGCCGCCACTGAGAAAGCCCTGGTTCTGGTGACATTCAGCCTGGCTTCTTTCGGACCAGGGAGGGTCAGGCGACGTTGCGACCCTGACCGCAGTGCTCTCTGGGGCACATATGGGGAGAGGCGGTCCCTCAAGTAGGCAGGCCCCTGACCATGTAGGGCTTTAAAGGGTAGCACCAGCACCTTGAACCGAATCCGGTACGCTATAGGCAGCCAGTGCAGTATCCTCAGCACAGGCTGGATGTGGTCCCATATAGAGAGACCCAACAACAGCCTGGCCACGGCATTCTGTATTAGCTGCAGCCTCCGGATCTGGGACAAGGGCAGCCCCATGTAGAGAGCGTTGTAGTAATCTAATCTCGAGTTGACCATTGCGTGGATCACTGTTGCAAGGTCATTGCGTTCGAAGAAGGGAACCAGCTGCCTGATCAGCCATAGGTGGTAGAAGGCCACCTTGGTAGTGGCTGCTACCTGGGCCTCCATAGTTAAGGAGGCATCCAGGAGCACTCCCAAGCTCCTGACCCTCGGCGCTGGCACCAATGGTGCCCCACCGAAAGCCAGCAAATGGGATCCCTATCCCCGACCCGCTCCGACTCAAGCACAGGACCTCCGTCTTCGTTGGATTCAGTTTCAGTCGGCTCAGTCTAAGCCAGCCCGCTACATCCTGAAGCGACCGCTCCAGGTCATCTGGGTCGGAGCCAGACCGACCACCCAAAAACAGATAAGAGCTGGGTGTCGTCAGCATACTGGTGACACCCCAGCCCGTGCCTCCGGGCAATCTGGGCGAGGGGGCGCATATAGATGTTAAACAACATCAGGGATGGCACCGCCCCTTGCGGCACCCCACACACCAGTGGGTGCCTCTGGGATGTCTGCTCCCCTGGCACCTTCTGGGGAGAGTCCAGGCTCGATTCAATCTAGAACCCACTGAATTGTCTTTTTGGCAGTTCACAGGATCTGTAAAACGTTCCTCCAACACCACATTTCAAATGAATCCACTTTCTTCCTGTCAGCTTTCTTCATTGGTTAGCTTTCCTGGTTGCAGTCTTCCAGTTTGGTGTAGTGGTTAAGTGTGTGGACTCTAATCTGGGAGAACCAGGTTTGATTCCCCACTCCACCACTTGCACCTGCTGGATGACCTTGGACAAGCCGTAGTTCTGATAAGAGCTGTCCTTGAAAAAGCAGTTTCTGTCAGAGCTCTCTTAGCCCCACCTACCTCCCAGGGTGTCTATTGTGGGTAGGGGGAGGGAAAGGAGTTTGTAAACCCCTCTGAGTCTCCTTTGGATAGTGAAGGGAGGGGTATAAATCCAATCTCCTCCTCCTCTTCTTCATCTTCTTCTTCATGACGGAGCCAAGGAATAGAAAACCTTGAACAATTTCAATTTCTCCATCACCAACCTTAAAGTTGTGTAATTCCCCCATAGTCCTTCCTTTTGTCTTTTTGATGTTCAACTGTATCCCTGCTTTCGCCCTTTCTGCCTTAACCTTTCGCAGGAGTGATTTCAAGTCCTCCGGACGACTGCCCACCTGAAACATAATAGACTTTGTAAAACTGACTTCAGAATGAAAGGGGTATGCTAATGAAAAAAATCTCTCACGTGAGCCAAACTTCTTCTGTAACTACTGAGAAAATGTTCACAGAATCCTTTTCAAAGTTCTCATTTGAGAGTTGTCAACCAACAGGAGCACCTTTCGGACCAAATCGGGAGACCGTTCCTAGTGCCCTAACTGCTCCGGGTCATGGTTAATTTATTATCGCCGCCAATGCAGATGGCGCTGCCTCCGTTTGGCACGTTCCTCCGGAGATTTACCACATGAAGTATTTTTAAGTACAACTCCCCTAACATCTGCCTTAATTTAGTAGATAGGATCATTAGCGGCCATTATATCTAATCAACATCTGATCCTGGTGGCAGCGATTCATAAACAGGCTGATCGGGGAACACAAATGCACTGATGATAAATGTTTATTTCCCTTGAATCAAGTTCGCCATTAAAAAAGAAGAAGAAGAAGAAGACTTGGCAACTGGTTTGGAACATTTTAAAATTTTTAGGTTGTTAAATTCAACTCAGGGGGCCAGGCAGCCAGGACATTCCTAAGTCCCTCAGCCTTTCCTCATAGGGCTTGGTCTCCAGGCCCCTGATCATCCTCATCGCCCTCTTCTGCACCTGCTCCATTCTGTCCATATCCTTTTTGAAGTGAGGTCTCCAGAACTGTACACAATACACTGCACACAGTGATCTTGTGATTTGGATGTTATGCCTCTGTAGAAGACTCCTAGTGGGCCATTCTCGTTCAAGGAGGGGTATATAAAGAACTTTTGGGTTCCATTAGTTGAGATGTTCCTCAAAAGCTGTGGTCTGCCTGTCACTACACATCCCAGGAGAAAGTGGTGGCTAGCCACTTGACAGTACTTTCTACCACCACCACTAGGGACAGGGCCTTTTCTGTGGTGGGGCCTCATCTTTGGCACTCCCATCTCACATCTACTCTCCTAGTGCTGAGTTTGTTGAACTTCAGGTGCTGGGTGAAGACATTTGGACAGGTTAGTTACTCAAGAGGTTGAGTAGTAAGAACACAGGGAAATAATACAAATATTTATTGCATAGAGCACCAGGTTAAGGTGAAAAAACAACACACATCCATTAAAAATGAAAACGTCATCTACAGCAGCCAATTGGAGTTGCACATACAGTGAAAACAAATTGTCAACAATGGTTTCACATAAAGATATATAATCACTAAGCCAGGCACGTTTTGGCCGCAAGGGCCTTCTTCAGTGGTCAAAACCATGTTGCACACACGTAAAAAAAAGTAAAATGTCTTTTCTTTTCAGGGCCAAGCAAGTTTTAAATAATTCCTAAAAATAATCGACCTACAAGTTGCTAAAATATCACATGGTGACCTATGCTGGAAAGATGCTTTACAAAAATAAATGGAATAATTGCTCCTTACGCTACAGGCTGAGGCTCCAAATAAAGAGTTGCATCTTGATTTGATCTCATATAGATCCTAGCAACACCATCAGTGGACTCAGCAACATCAGCTATATCATCTCCGGTTCCTACTCCTGCTCATCCTCTAATGTGATTTATGCCATCACGTGTCAACAATGCCCTTCCACCCTCTACATTGGACAGGCAGGCTAGTCCCTTTGACAAAGAATTAATGGACATAAGTCTGACATTAGGAACCACAACATTCAAAAACCAGTGAGGGAACATTTTAACCTTCCAGGACATTCAGTTGCTGACCTAAAAGTAGCAGTCAATGGAATTTCAAAGGGGGATTAGAAAGAGAGACTGCTGAATTGCAATTGATAATGAAGCTCAAGACAATGCATCCACCTGAACTGAATCGAGACCTAGGTTTCCTGTCTCATCACCAAATGCTGATTTCTACTACCTCTCTGCATATCACACCTAATCCAATCGCACTTGATATTCTCATTTGTCTGCTAATGTCATTTTGAAACGGAAATCACTCCACTTTCCAATATGTAGGACAGATGGACTCCCATTCTAGCTGTATCTGAAGAAGAGACCAGTGACTCATGAAAGCTCATACCCTGCCACGAATTTTGTTAGTCTTTAAGGTGCTACTGGACTCTTACTCTTTTCTACTGCTAGGTAAAGGTAAAAGTTTCCCTTCCTCGAAAGCCAGTCGAGTCCGACTCTACGGTTGTGGTGCTCATCTCCGTTTCAAATCCGAAGAGCCAGCGCTGTCCGAAGACATTTCCGTGGTCATGTGGCCAGCATGACTAAACACCGAGGCGCACGAAATGCTGTTACCTTCCCACCGCAGTGGTAACTATCTATCTACATGCAATTTCTTGCTGTCAAACTGCTAGGTTGGCAGGAGCTGGGGCCGGAGATGGGAGCTCACTCAGTCACACAGCACTCGGGTCTCAAACTGCCAAACTACAGACCTTCTGGTCTGTAGCTCAGCATCAACCTCTGATCCACCATGGCCCCATGAAGACAAATACAAATCTGTAAAATAACCAAAAAGGGCCCCCCGCAGCAACAGGAACACACAAAAAAAGAAAAATGTGAATGCAGAAAAGCCCATGGTTGTGTTGGAAGCTTTAAACCTCAGATTGCAGGATTTGCTAAGAAATAATTGAAGTATGGGAGAAGTCATTATATTGACTGGGGGACTTTTGACTTCCTGTCATTCCACAAGCAGCTAAAGCTGATGAATAGCCTAGGTATGCATCAAACCATCATATATTTGGAGTAGTGTGCAAAAACTCTGAGGAGGTGAAGGCAGATACAACTTGCTGGTTTTTGAATAAAACGAACTGAAGTCCATATGCAGAATGTTTTTACACTCAGGTGTTCTAACTGGTTTTTAAAGAGCAGTTATTGGTAGGAATGGGCAGGAACCGGCTCATGAACTAAAGTTCATGACGGATTTTGGGCGGTTTGTGGTTCGCAAACTGAAGTTCTTGGCAGGTCAACCAGCACGACCGTTCCACAAACTTTCAAGCAGTTCGTGTGCAGTTTGTGCAGTTCGTGAATGAACACATTTCCAGACAGACTGTCTCTGCTCAATCAAAATGTTTACCAAACTTCTTGTCAGTTTCTAGAGGCTTCCCCCCGCCTTTGCCAGGGCTCCTTTGTGTTCTCTTCCCATTTTTTAATTTATTTTTATTTATTTAAAGCATTTTTACCCCGCCCTCCCCGCACGCTCCCCGCACGCGGGCTCAGGGCAGCTTACAGGGGGCACAGGCCCGGCATAAAACCCAGTAAAACAATAAAATCACAAATATAACAATAATAGTATTAACGATAAATAACAATAAAGTGCTTCAACATTACTATCCACAATAAAGTGCTTGCATTGTCAAGATGGCCTCAGTTGTTGTAATAATGTCTTCCAGCAGCCCCATTTGGCGCCACTGTCAAGTAGGTGGTCCGAGCCAGCCCGCTGCTCTCATTGCAGCGCAGTTCTCCTTGCCGTTAGGCTACCAGGGCGATTTCCGATCTTGATGGTATTGCCACCGTTGATGGTAGTGGTGGCAGTGATGGTAGTGGCGGCCCCTACTTTTCTTGCATCGAGCTTGTAAAGTCCCCCCCCCCAAAGCTTGGACTGTGATTTTGTGCTTGACATCAGTCCTGTTGAGCTGGCATTGCCATATTGGCACTGGGTTCTGTTGGACACTCTGTGATTTCACCGGTACTGCTGGGTACTTTGTACATTGCATTGGTTCTGCTCGGCTTGCAACCCACCCACCCCATGCTTGGATTGTGATTCTGTGTTCGACAATGGGGTAGGAAAGAGCAAGAGTCCAGTAGCACCTTAAAGACTAATACAATTTGTGATGGGGTATGAGCTTTTGTGAGTCACAGATCACTTCTTCAGATACCGAGGAAGCGAGCAGTGGCTCCCGAAAGCTCCTGTCCTGCCACAAATTCCAAAAGTCTTTAAAGATGCTACTGGACTCTTGCTATTTTCTACTGCTACAGACAGTAACACGGCTACCCATCTTGATCTATTTGCTAATATGGGATTTGTATGCACACACATGTGCCAGAGAGCTGGGATCATCACTGGTTATCCACTGTGTGTATGATCATTGAATCAAAGAATCATAGAACATTAGAGTTGGACGGGACCTTGCAAGTCATCTAGTCCAACCCCCCGACTCTGCAGGAGCATAGCCAAAAGCCCTACAACATACCCGAAAGATGGTCGTCCAGCCTCCACTTGAAAACATGTCCAACATGTGTCTGCTCTTATGTAATATGTGCTCCGCTCCTGGAACACCAGCAGAGGAAAAATGATCTAGCACACATCATATGCGAATGACATCTGTATTTATGGTGAGACAGGAATTCAATAGAATACATAATGGGAAAGACAACTTGTCTGGGAACCATCTGCGAAGAGTCCCATGAATAGAAACGGGGGGAAGCAAGTTAACTGAATAAAGAGCACTTCCAATGTGCATCAGAATAGATCATGCCGTTGACAGACTGCTTTCTATTTTGGCGAAACCTGATTTCCGGATGTACTGCCTGAACACAGAAGACGCCGTCCTTTTCTTTGCAGAAAATTGCCTGCCACGGACCCGCTTTATTTCATTCACTCCCAAGGATGACGGGTTAATCCGCCCCACGGCTATTTCACTGACTCTGTTATTACCGCCAAATCAATTTGGGCCATTTCGACTCAGACGCCTCCAGGTACTTACTTAACTTTGACGCAGTGAGCGTTCTTATTTAGAAGAGAGGCTTTTATTTTCATTTGCCGGTCCCAAAAGAGGCTCATATCTTCTATCCCATTCATTGGGGCAAGCCAGGTAATCTAGGACTCTCTGAGTTTGATTAGTTTGTGAGCCCATAGCCCGAGAAGTGAGGATGATGGAAATTGAGAAGCTGTAGGGCCTAGCTACAGTGAGAGCCAATTGCCCTCGATCTGGGTTGGTGATGTGGGCCTAGTTTGGTGTAGCGGTCAAGTGGGCGGACTCTAATCTGGGAGAAGCGGGTTTGATTCCCCACTCCTCCACTAGCACCTGCTGGATGACCTCAGGCAAGCCATAGTTCTGTCAGAGCTGTTCTCTCAAGGACAGTTCTGGAAAGAGCTCTCTCAGCCCCACCTACCTCATGGGGTGTCTGTTGTGGGGATGGGAAGGGAAAGGAGTTTGTAAATTATTCTGAGACTCCGAGTGAAGGGCAGGGTATAAATCTAATTTCTTCTTCTATTGTCATGACAGATGGTATCACAGGAACCCCTGCCCACTTGCCACGAGACAGAGAAATACGCTCAAGATTCTCCGGTCTCACGAGATCAGGGCCGGTGTCAACATACACTAAAATAGGGGTGCTTCCAAGGTGCATGGCTTCCGGCGGGGTCCACTGCTGCCGACTCCTTACTCACACATCTCCTCAGAGCCAGTTTGGTGCAGTGGTTAAGTGCATGGACTCTAATCCGCGAGAACCGGGTTTGATTCCCCACTCCTCCACTTGCAGCTGCTGGTGTGACCTTGGGTCAGCCACAGTTCTCTCAGAGCTGTTCTCTCAAGGGCAGTTCTCAAAAGAGCTCTCTCAGCCCCACCTACCTCAGAAGGTGTCTGTTGTGGTGAGGGGAAGGGAAAGGAGTTTTTAAGCCACTCCAAGACTCTGAGTGAAGGGTGGGATATAAATCCAATCTCCTCTTCTCCTCTGATGATGCCTGCACTCACCCCCTTCCACTGCTTGCTCATGAGGGCCTTGTCATCTGTGCTTCCAGCTGCATACGCTGCATAGCACTGCTAGAGAAGGGCATGCAGTCGGCGCACAATGTGTCTGCCTTCATCGTGCTTGTGGCAATGGCGCTCCTAGCTGTAGCCACCACCTGGCATCATTTGGGAAAGGACGTGCAGGCAATGTGGGCAGCCAGGACGGAAGGTGGTGGGAGACCTTGCCAAGTTTGGTGTGGTGGTTAATAATGGCAGGCTATGATCTGGAGAACTGGGTTCGATTCCCCAACTCCTCCACATGCAGCCAGCTGGATGACCTTGGGCCAGTCACAGTTCTCTCAGAGCTCTCTCAGCCCCATATACCTCACAGGGTGTCTTTTGTGGGGAGAGGAAAGGAAGGCAATTGTACGCTGCTCTGAGAGTCCTTTGGGTAGAGAAAAGTGAGGTATAAAATAATCTCCTCCTCCTCCTCCCCCCAGCTGGGTGCCCTTGGGCCACTCACATGGCCCAAAGCTCTCTCAATCTCATACAGAAGAAGAAGAGATTGGATTTATACCCCACCCTTCACTACCTGAAGGAGTCTCGGAGTAGCTTACAATCTCCTTTCCCTTCCCCTCCCCACAACAGACACCCTGTGAGGTAGGTGGGGCTGAGAGAGCTCTCTCGAGGACTGCCCTTGAGAGAACAACTCCGAGAGAACTTGTGACTGACCCCAGGTTACACCAGCAGCTGTGAGGTAGGCGGGGCTGAGAAAGCTCTGAAAGAACCGTGACTGACCCACGGTCACCCAGCTGGCTACATGTGGAGGAGTGGGGAATCCAACCCGGTTCTCCAGATTGGAGTGCTACTACACCAAGCTGGCTCTCTAGGTCACCCAATTTGCTTCTCGACTGAGTAGGGATTTGAACCCCAGTTTTTCAAGTCTTTGTCCAGCACCGTCAACACTCCATCACTTTGTAGAAGAGAAGAAGAAGAGAAGAGATTGGATTTATACCCCGCCCTTCACTTGGAGTCTCAGAGTGGCTTACAAATGCCTTTCCCTCCCCCTCCCCACAACAGACACCTTGTGAGGGAGGCGGGGCTGAGAGAGCTCTTGACAGAAACTGCTCTTTTTCAAGAACACCTCTGACAGAACTATGGCTTGCCCAAGGTCATCCAGCCAGGTGCAAGTGAAGGAGTGGGGAATCAAACCCGGTTCTCCCAGATTAGAGTCCACACACTTAACCACTACACCACTACACCAAACTGGCTCTCATAAGAGGCACCAGGCTGGGGCACTGAGCAAGGTGAAGGAGGGTGCCAAGGTGCAGATTCACATCCAGACCCAGCCTCCCCCACCAGTGTCCCAGACCCAAAATACTTACCTGGTCCATGGCATCGGAACAAGGAGTAGGGTTGCCAGCCTCCAGGTGGGGCCTGGAGATCTCCTGCTTTTACAACTGGTCTCCAGCTGACAGAGATCAGCTCCCCTGGAGAAAATGGCTGCTTTGAAGGGTGGACTCCAGTGTTCCCTCCAGGGCTCCCAAGTACTTACCTTAATTTTTTTTGGGGGGGGATGTATAGTTCTTCGTGGGACCATTCCCGCAGGGAAAACACAGGCGCTGCACTATTCCGTCGCCCAGATGTGACGTAGGCATGTGGCTGGGCGACGCTCTAGCAATGGCGCTGGAAACTCGATGGTACCATCGAGTTTCCAGTCCCATTAACAGAGCGTTGCCCAGCTACGTGCCTACGTCACGTCTGGGCGACGGGATAGTGCAGCGCCTGTGTTCAGTGTTCCCTCTAAGGTGAGTTGGTGTGAGCTAGCTCACAGTTTTTTAGCCTCTGGCTCACACATTTTTGTCTCCGCTCAGGAAGGACAGCTCCAGAGCAAACTGATTTATGCAGCAGCCAAATCACTCGCTCACCACTTTAATGGCAGTAGCTCACAAAGTAGAACAGCTCACAGTTTTTTGTGTTAGCTCAGGAAGGAGGGCTCCAGAGCAAACTAATTTATGCAGTAGCCAAATCACTCACTCACAGCTGTAATGCCAGTAGCTCACAAAGTAGGATTTTTGCTCACAAAACTCCACAGATTAGAAGGAGCATTGGTGGACTCTATGGGATTGTACCACGCTGAGGCCCCACCCCCCACCCCACTCTCTCCTGGACCCACTCCCAAAGTCCCCAGGTATTTCCCAACCCAGACCTGGCAACCCTAAGGAGGAGGGAAGACGACCATCAGGCCAAGGCAGCAACTAAAGGGAGCATTATCCTGGCCCTAGCTGATGATGTCATCAGCCAGGGACGAGGAATGGGCGGCTTACTTAAGGGTGCCGAAAGAATCACCTGGAGCTGTCCAGCAGCTGACTAAAGGCTGAGGGAAGCGAGCAAGGCTGGACCAGAGCCAGCTGCAGGAGCACCAGGGTTAGTGAGGAAGTGCGACAAAGCTGGAAGGGGGAAAAAATAAACGGAGGACTCCACAGGCAGGTCAGGGAGGAAGATGACAGCACGATGCTGGGGATGACTATTGCTTCAGGTCAGGCCCTGGCTGGCACTGCAGTACATTGTTGGTGTCCCATCAACTCCCAGTTCTGAGGAGTGAGAGGAACCAGAGCGGAGGACATGACAGCAGGGAGGGCAGAGGACAAACTCTCCAAAGGGGCTAGAATCCAGACACGAGAGGGTGCTTAACTCCTTTCCCCAACACGAAAGGTTAAAGCACTTGGGGCTCTTTAGCTTGGAGAAACGACGACTGAGGGGCGACATGATTGAGGTTTATAAGATTATGCATGAGATAGAGCAGGTCGAGAAAGAAGTACTTTTCTCCCTTTCTCAAAATACAAGAACTCGTGGGCACTCCATGAAATTGCTGAGCGGTCGGGTTAGAATGGATAAGAGGAAGTCCTTCTTCACCCAAAGAGTGATTAACACTTGGAATTCACTGCCACAGGAAGTGGTGGCGGCCACAAGCATGGACGGCTTCAAGAGGGAATTGGATAGGCATATGGAGCAGAGGTCCATCAGTGGCTATTAGCCACAAGGTATAGATAGGGGCTCTGGGGCAAGTGATGCTCTGTCTTCTTGGTGCTTGGGGGGGTCAGCAGTGGGAGGGCTTCTAATGTCCTGGCCCCACTGCTGGACCTCCTGATGGCATCTGGTATTTCTGGCCACTGTGTGACACAGAGTGTTGGACTGGATGGGCCTGATCCAACATTGGCTTCTCTCTTATGTTCTCATGAAAACCAACAAAGTGCAGTGGTTAGAGGATTCGACTAGGGTCTAGGAGAGCTGAGCTCAAATTCCCACTTTGCCGGGGAAGTTTGCTGGGTGACCTCGGACCGGTCATGCACTCTCAGCCTATCCTACCTCACAGGATTGTTGTGAGGCTAAAGTGGAGGAGGGGAGAGTGCTGTGAGCTACTTTGGGTTTCCCTTGTGGGGGAAAGGCAGGGTATAAATGAAGGAAATAAACCAGCACTCTTTTCTTCCCTCCATCTGATTTTTTCTGGGGGGTGGGAATTCCTTCTCGGTCCCAAAAGCAGCTTCACAGTTGCTTGCTGGAGAGCCAGTTCAGTGTAGTGCTTAAGAGTGCGGACTCTAATCTGGGAGAACCGGGTTTGATTCCCCATTTATCCACATGTAGCTGCTGGTGTGACCTTGGGTCAGTCACAAGTTCTCTCAGAGCTGTTCTCTCAAGGGCAGTCCTCAAAAGAGCTCACTCGGCCCCACCTGCCTCACAGGGTGTCTGTTATGGGGAGGGGAAGGGAAAGGAGATTGTAAGCCACTCTGAGAGTCCTTTGGGTAGTGGAGGGCGGGGTATAAATCCAATCTCCTCCTCCTCCCCATGCAAATACTAACCAGGGCCAATCCAGTGAAGAAGAAGAAGAGAAGGAGGAGGAGGAGGAAGAGGAGATTCGACTTATACCCCACCCTTCACTACCCAAAGGAGTCTCAGAGTGGCTTCCATTTCCCTCCCCCTCCCCACAACAGACACCCTGTGAGGTAAAAGAAGAAGAAGAAGAGATGGGATTTATGCCCCGCCCTTCACTACCCGAAGGAGTCTCAGAGCGGCTTACAAACTCCCTTCCCCTTCCCCTCTCCACCACAGACACCCTGTGAGGTAAAAGAAGAAGAAGAAGAGATGGGATTTATGCCCCGCCCTTCACTACCCGAAGGAGTCTCAGAGCAGCTTACAATCTCCTCTCCCTCCCCCTCCCCACAACAGACACCCTGTGAGGTAAAAGAAGGAGAAGAAGAGATGGGATTTATACCCCGCCCTTCACTACCCAAAGGAGTCTCAGAGCGGCTTAGAAACGCCTTTCCCTTCCCCTCCCCACAACAGACACCCCTGTGAGGTAGGTGGGGCTGAGAGAGCTCTGACAGAAACTGCTCTTTTCCAAGAACAGCTCTTGTCAGAACTATGGCTTGCCCAAGGTCATCCAGCCAGGTGCAAGTGGAGGAGTGGGGGAATCAAACCCGGTTCTCCCAGATGAGAGTCCGCGCACTTCACCACTACACCAAACTGGCTCTCTTCCAAGATCTGACGAGATCAGGCTAGCCTGGGCCACCCAGGTCAGGGTTCCCTATGCTTGTATCAGTGCTTCCTTGGAAAGTGGTAAGAACAGCACAGCCAAGCTGGAGTTGGGGTTTAACCCCCTCTTCTGTCTCCGAGCAGCCATGCCCTGAGGGCCACGCACGCCCACAATTTGCCTTTTACAAAGTATTGGAGATCCGCAGGGCTATTTTTGGGCAGGAACGCACAGGAACGGAGTTCTGGCTGGCTCCCGAGTTGGCCACGCCCAGCAGGAACTCATTAGCATAACAGGCCACACCCAACAGCAGGAACTCATTAGGATTGGCTACAATTAGGGGTGTGTGGCCTAACATGCAAAGGAGTCCCTGCTACAAAAAAGGCCCTGGGTTTTGACAACAAACAAGGTAAACAGAATAAGAAGCAAAAGGTGGGTGTGGCTGGATAACCACACGTCTGGTAACATGGGGGTGCGGCCTAATGTGCTAATGAGCTATGTTGTCAGGGGTGTGGCCCAAGATGCTAATGAGTTCCTGCTGTTGGGTGTGGCCTATTATGCTAATGAGTTCCTGCTGGGCTTTTCCTACAAAAAGAGCCCTGGGATCTGTGATCATCACATCACTTTGGAACTGGCATCTCCATCCTTTCCTTAGCCTGAATGTTCTGATGTTCATGCCGGGCGATCGTTTCTCCCCCCGCCCCCAATTCATCTTTGAGTTTTCCGAAGTTCAGGACAAAATAATTGCTTGTGTTCTGAACAGGCAGGATCCTGCTGCAGCGAACTCTGCCTTGGTTACTCAAGCTGCGCCTCACTTCTATTATGCAAGTTTCTCGATCGATTTCCCGTGGCTAGAGAACTGCCTCTGGCACTGCCCAGAGCCATTAATGCCAAGGGCTGAGGCGTTCGCACGGGGAGAGGCCGTGTCAGGAAGACGCCGTCTTTTCAAACATCCCTCCCGCTAACTCACACACCCCGGCTGCCTCTGCTCCTCCTGGCCGCTGCCGTCTCCTCCTCTGCTTGATCATTTGATATATTTTAATCTTTTGCTTTAAAGGAAAACGAGGCAGCATTGTTGCATCTGGCAAAAAAAGGTCAGATCCCCAAAAAGGACAGATTTGCAGCTGCAGTTCTGAGGACAATATTGTGGAGTGTGCAGAAGGAAGAAGACAAAGATCAGAATATGAGAAAGCAATCAAAGAAGGAGGAGGAAGAGGAGGAGGAGATTGGATTTATACCACACCCTTTACTACCCGAAGGACTCTCAGAGTGGCTTACCATCTCCTTTCCCTTCCCCTCCCCACAACAGACACCCTGTGAGGTACGTGGGGCTGAGAGAGCTCTTTCGAGAACAGCCCTTGAGAGAACAGCTCTGAGAGAACTTGTGACTGACCCAAGGTCACACCAGCAGCTGCATGTGGAGGAGGGGTGGGGGATGAAACCCAGTTCTCCCAGATTAGAGTCCACACTCCTAACCACTACAGCAAACCGGGTCTCTAAAAAAATAGGGGGGAATGGTGCAAAACGCAAGCACAGAGTTCGAATCCAAGCTTCACAACTCGAGTGCTGTGAAATCTTGCGGTAAGCCGTGCATGAGTAATAGGCCTTGTTCGGACTCCTACTCATTTCTGTTAAATGAGGCCTACTCTCAGGACAATGTCCCTAGGACTTCACTGTTCATTGCCAGCTGGGTGTCTTGGAATAAGAAAGCAAAGCAAAGCGGATACCCTGGCCAGTGATTTCCGTTTCATTTCCCACCAGTGCTATTAGAACTGAATGTTCTGCTTCCTTCACTGGAAAGAAGTTGTAATTAGCTGCACTGGTCCAAAAGGGGGAGAAATTCCAGACCTAGGCCTAGGGTTGCCAACCTCCAGGTGGTGCCTGGAGATCTCCCGCTATTATAATTGATATCCCGATGACAGAGATCAGTTCCCCTGGAGAAAATGGTCCCTTGGAGGGTGGACGCTACGCTATTATACCCTGCTGAGGTGAAGAAAAACACTGGGCAGCCATTGCATCGACTCTGAAGTAGGAAGGTAAGATGTTGCGTGAGGTATAAAGTCAATTAAGTCCAAAGTGTGTCCTTTTACCTCATGCAGCCATCCCACAGACCACGTCTCTCGTTAGTCACAGCCATTCATGTCAAGAGATTCTGCCTGGGAGAAGAATGCAAGGCGAGGTAATAAATTGGACTCCGTTGACTTTATACCACATGCAGCATCTGAAAACTTCTTACATCTATCTCCAAAGCTGGGAGTCGGCTTCCGGTCTCCTGCTGTGGCAGTTTTGCTGTGTTCCTAGCAAAGGTCGCAGTGACCAGCTGGAAGCTGGGTTCCTCTGACCCGCCATCCTGGAAATTTTGTTTGCAATGTTTGGTGTAGTGGTTTGGCGTAGTGTTTAAGAGCACGGACCCGAATCTGGGAGAACTGGGTTTGATTCCCCACTCCTCCACATGCAGCTGCTGGTGTGACCGTGGGTCAGTCACAAGTTCTTTCAGAGCTGTTCTCTCAAGGGCAGTTCTTGGGAGAGCTCTCTCAGCCCCACCTACCTCCCAGGGTGTCTGTTGTGGGGAGGGGAGGGGAAAGGAGATTGTAAGCCACTCTGAGACTTCTTCGGGTAGTGAAGGGCAGGGTATAAATTCAATCTCCTCCTCCTCTTCTTCCTCCTCCTCCTCTTCTTCTTCTTAATAAAACAACCATTATACAGGAATGCACAGAAGACCACATTTCAAAATCACCATTAGGACAGCCAGTGAAGGACTCCAAGTGAAGGGCGGGGTATAAATCCAATCTCTTCTCTCCTTCTTCTTCAGTAAATTATTTTTTTTCAGAAAAGTCAAATGCAGTCCTATATAAAACTATCTGCAGCTGCTGCCTAAGAGTGAAAGAGAGGAGGCCAGGTACAACTCCTTGAGGAGCTTCTTCCGGAATATACACAGGCCGATGACACTTCAGCTAAGCTGAGCTCAAACAGTACTTTGTTTTTTGGACACCCCAAGGTCCTGTTTTTAGCTATTTTCTCTACTATAAAAATGTGCCAATGGGACTGCACTATGGTGATACGAAGTGGGAGGTGGGGGCTGAGATGTGGAAATCCCTATGTTAGCCAAACTGCCTTAATTATTAATAAATGTGTGGAATTGGAACATTAAAGGGCAATGGACCACAACAAAGGGAGCGATAACCTGTGTATACCGGAGTCCAATTCACTCAGATCCCCAGAAATAGACCAGGAGACTCGATCTTAAAAATGATTTCTTTTGCTAAATAATTCACACACGCACATACGCACACACACAATATAAAACAAAACAGTCACACACTCAAGCAATACAGAACTAGGAAGCTAGAGGGAAGGATACAGTGACAGTTGCATTAGCAGGAGGGTATCGATGATGGGGTGATACTCTACCTGTCTGATGCGATGAGGTGATCCTGCGGCGAAAAACAGGGGAAGTACAAGGGTCATGTGTCGACCAGCAGCACACATGGTAGACTCCAGACAGCACTACGAATGGAGTCAGGAAGACAGGGTGGGGTCAGGTAGGTAGGAAAAGAGAGAGAGGGCAATGGGCAGGTGCTCTTCTTATGTACCCTAGGAGGGGCTTGGGTGTGAGCCACCAAGGCACATAGTCTCCAGGAAGGTGCTAGAAGCTGCCAGTTCCTAAATGGGTCAAGAGAATGGAATTAAGTGCTGGGCAATTGATATCATGCTGACTAATGGTGACACCTCTTAGAGTGGATGGCTTAAGACAAAGAAGAAGAAGAGAGAAGAGATTGGATTTATACCCCGCCCTTCACTACCCAAAGGAGTCTCAGCGCGACTTACAAACTCCTTTCCCTCCCCACAACAGACCCCCCTGTGAGCAATGCTCCCTCTAAGCTGTGGAGTCTGGTGAGGAAAAATTCTACTTTCTGAGCGACTGGCATTAAAGTTGTGAGCGAGCGATTTGGCTGCTGCATAAATTAGTTTGCTCTGGAGCCATCCCTTCCTGAGCGAAGACAAAAATGTGTGAGCCGGAGGCTAAAAAAACTGAGCTAGCGCACACTAACTCAGCTTACAGGGAATACTGCTTGTGAGGTAGGTGGGGCTGAGAGAGCTCTGACAGAAACTGCTCTTTTTCAAGAACAGCTGTACCAGAACTATGGCTTGCCCAAGGTCATCCAGCCTATGTTATCCAAACTTGCCTTAATTATTAATAAATGTGTGGAATTGGAACATTAAAGGGCAATGGACCACTACAAAGGGAGCGATAACCTGTGTATACCGGAGTCCAATTCACTCAGATCCCCAGGAATAGACCAGGAGACTCGATCTTAAAAATGATTTCTTTTGCTAAATAATTCACACACGCACATACGCACACACACAATATAAAACAAAACAATCACACACTCAAGCAATACAGAACTAGGAAGCTAGAGGGAAGGATACAGTGACAGTTGCATTAGCAGGAGGGTATCGATGATGGGGGTGATACTCTACCTGTCTGATGCGACGAGGTGATCCTGCAGCGAAAAACAGGGGAAGTACAAGGGTCATGTGTCGACCAGCAGCACACATGGTAGACTCCGGACAGCACTACGAATGGAGGCAGGAAGACAGGGTGGGGTCAGGTAGGTAGGAAAAGAGAGAGAGGGCAATGGGCAGGTGCTCTTCTTATGTACCCTAGGAGGGGCTTGGGTGTGAGCCACCAAGGCACATAGTCTCCAGGAAGGTGCTAGAAGCTGCCAGTTCCTAAATGGGTCAAGAGAATGGAATTAAGTGCTGGGCAATTGATATCATGCTGACTAATGGTGACACCTCTTAGAGTCGATGGCTTAAGACAAAGAAGAAGAAGAGAGAAGAGATTGGATTTATACCCCGCCCTTCACCACCCAAAGGAGTCTCAGCGCGACTTACAAACTCCTTTACCTCCCCACAACAGACCCCCCCTGTGAGCAATGCTCCCTCTAAGCTGTGGAGTCTGGTGAGCAAAAATTCTACTTTGTGAGCGACTGGCATTAAAGTTGTGAGCGAGCGATTTGGCTGCTGCATCAATTAGTTTGCTCTGGAGCCATCCCTTCCTGAGCGAAGACAAAAATGTGTGAGCCGGAGGCTAAAAAAACTGAGCTAGCGCACACTAACTCAGCTTACAGGGAACACTGCTTGTGAGGCGGGTGGGGCTGAGAGAGCTCTGACAGAAACTGCTCTTTTTCAAGAACAGCTGTGCCAGAACTATGGCTTGCCCAAGGTCATCCAGCCAGGTGCAAGTGGAGGAGTGGGGAATCAATCCAGGTTCTCCCAGATTAGAGTCCGCGCACCTGGTGTTTGGCTAGTCGCTAGAGTCAATGATCTGCAGCTGCATTATCTTAATGGGCAGTGGGTATGCTCGGCAGCTCTGTCCCCATCATGGGCAAGTTCTATTGTTTAACTTGGAGATGGGCACCTGCAGTTCCAGGTGAAGCTAGGAGAAGAGGGGGAGAATTTTTATTTTATTTTTATTTTATTTTATTGGATTTCTATCCCGCTCTCCCCGCGAACGGGCTCAGAATGCCTCATGCTGGGGAAGAAGTCCTTCCATGGAGTTCTTTGCAGGAACAGTCAGGCATCTGGTGTGAAGCATGGCTTCTGCATGCTGGCTGCTGCGTATTTCTGGCATCAGGGAGGTTGAGTCATCTCCTGCATGGATGCAGGGACAAAGAGGTATATCCGTGGGTCCACGTCTGGCTGGCACACTGCTTCAGAGCGAGGCTTCCCTCGGCTGGGCATGTGTCTACTGTCTGGGAGGTCGGCACCGTCATGCAGTCCGATCCCTGACATGCTTGTTATACAGTTCCACTCACAGCCACAGTCCATAGGCTTATAGATGCTGCGCAAGGCTCTTGCAGGGCAGCAAGTAAGATCACATTCTCCTGCTCGCCGTTTCTCCACCAACTTGTTTGGTGTAGTGGTTTGGTGTAGTGGTTTGGTGTAGTGGTTAAGTGCACGGACTCTAATCTGGGAGAACCGGGTTTGATTCCCCACTCCTCCACTTGCACCTGGCTGGATGACCTTGGGCAAGCCATAGTTCTGATAAGAGCTGTTCTTGAAAAAGAGCCGTTTCTGTCAAGAGCCCTCTCAGCCCCACCTACCTCACAGGGTGTCTGTT
>NW_015162614.1:70839-75847 GCF_001447785.1 Gekko japonicus
TCTTCTTTTTCTTCTTGCATTTTAGGTGACACACCCCTAATGTAGCCAATCCTCCAAGAGCTTACAGTAGCCCCTGTAAGAAGAGCTCTGTAAGCTCTTGGAGGATTGGCTACATTAGGGGGGGTGTCGCCTAATATGCAAAGGAGTTCCTGCTACAAAAAGAGCCCAGTCAGCAAAGCAAGGGTGGGCCAGCTCTTATGCTTAAGGTAGGAGGAAGAGAACAGCTCATTTGGCTGGGGCGAGAAGATATGAAGATGTTTATTGAAATGCTGACAATCTCTGGAACTACCAGAAAAGGGAGTACTACCCTGGGATGTCCTCCCTCTGCCAGAAGCGATGAATGTCAACGGAGCGTTCAATGGAAAGTAAAATTTAATTACAAGTGAATCTTGCCAAGGACTCCTGCTTTCGTTCTAAAGATGATAAGACTTGACAGGGCTTTTGTCCACTCAGGGTGGGGATTTACGATGTGCAAGACCTTCCTTGTGCACGTCAACTTTCCGTAGGGATCATTCAGCTCCTGAAAATAAACCCAACAATATATTTGGGCTTTCATATCTCGGACTCATACCATGAGAGGGGTGAAAAGAGTGCCAGTTCCATGAGATGTATCCGTTCCCTGCATCCAATTATTTATGCTCTTGCAATTGCGTTTCATTGAGCCCCCAAAGGAAGGGAGGGTCTATGGCTCAGTGGTAAAGCGTCTGCTTTACATGCAGAAGGTCCCAGGTTCAATCATCAGCATCCCCAGTTAAAAAGGACCTGGCAGGAGGTGTCGTGAAAGACCTCAGCCTGAGACATCAGAGAATAGCTGCCAGTCCGAGTAAACAGTCCTGACTTTTGTGGACTAAGGCCCCGGTCACACGAGAGGTTTAGGGCAGCAAACAGGCACGATCCCACAGCAACATCTGGGAAGCATGGCGCGCCTCTTCCTGATCCGGCCTTTCCACCCAAAACCCCTCATCAAAAAAACCCCACCTACCTGGGTGGTTCTTCGGGAAAGGGCGTATCAAGGTCGGCCGTGGGATCGCCGGCACGTCCTTCTGCCGGCTCATCCCCGGCTCCTGGCCGAACTGCGCATGCTCAGACATGCGCAGTTCGGCAGCCTCCCCCTCCCGATTGTCACTTCCTCCCCGGCATCTGATTGTGCCGGGGAGCAACAGCGCCGCGACTCAGGGGATCCGTGGGATCCTGCCGCGGCATCTCTATTTTGGTGCAGTTTTTTAAAAGCCGCACTTTGCCCGGTTTTTTTCCTGCCGTGTGGCAGGGACCTAAGAGTCTGATTCAGTACCAGGCAGCTTCATGTGTTCATGCACATTCATGATGGGCAGTGAATTTGGGACAAGCAGATGGAGTACTTCTTCACACAACCCACAGTTGACTCACAAGATGTAGCGATCATCATCTGTTTGGTGGTGGAAAGCGCCATCGAATTATGGTGACCCCCTAAGGTTTTCAAGGCAGGAGCCAAACAGAAGTGGGTCCTTTCTGCACCCGTATTTTGCCTCTGAGCACATCCTATTCTTCCATTCTGCATTTCTTCCCGCTCTCACTTTCACTTTGTTTCGGGGCTTTCTCTTGTTTCTGCATTCGTTTTATGGGAATCTGCATTCAGACCGCTTCCAGCACACTGTTGCCCCGCAGCTACCAAAACTCCCTTGGCTGTGATTCTTTGTTCTCATCTGCTTTCAAATTGCTAATCCTTTCTAAAATAGAACTGTTTCTGTGGGTATTTCAGTGCTGCCCACTGCCCCTTCACAGTTTCTGCCGCTCTCTCTTTAGGTTGATGCTCCCTCCTTGTTCTGTTTTCTTTCCTTCCTTCTCCAAAGACAAAAGAGGACGTGTCCTCCCACTCAGGAAAACTTTTAAAAAGCCAGAGAGACCATCAGAAAGAATCAGTAAATATAAAGGACGAGGGGATTCCCTGCTCCCAAATGTGTCAGTCTTGCATGGGTGGGTCTGGATTTCCCCCTCCTTCCCCTTTCTTTTTGCAGAGTCACGGAGGGAGGGAGGGGTTGGCAGCCAGTTTGCTAAAAAAAATGTGGGTTTTGTTCGTAGATGCAGAATGCATACAGAATACACAAATAAATAAACAGGAGGGTGAAGAAAACAGTTCAGAGGGAATGCATGAGACTGCGAAGTCAACCCTTAAGGCTCGACTCCTCAGATTCTCTGGAGCAAGCTGTCGGTGCAGAAAGGGCCGTGGTTTGCCATTGCCTGCCTCTGTGTAGCAGCCAATACGATTTGAGTATACCCCATTATATCCCAGTCTATGACCTTAATTCCTCCAACTCTACAATGCTCGTCCACTCAAAGATCTTTGGCCTTCTTCAGTAACTCTGCTCAATAAACCTTACTGCTTAGAACACCTTCCCGGAACAGCTAAGGAGCGCCACCTTCCTCTCTTCACTGAGAGCCAGTTTGGTGTAGTGGTTAAGTGCGCGGACTCTAATCTGGGAGAACTGGGTTTGATTCCCCCACTCCTCCACTTGCACCTACTGGATGACCTTGGGCAAGCCATAGTTCTGATCAGAGCTGTTCTTGAAAAAGAGCAGTTCTTGAAAGAGCTCTCTCAGCCCCACCTACCTCACAGGGTGTCTGTTGTGGGGAGGGGAAGGGAAAGGAGTTTGTAAGCCGCTCTGAGACACCTTTGGGTAGTGAAGGGCCGGGTATAAATCCAATCTCTCTCTCTCTCTCTCTCTCTCATTCAACATCCACCATTTTAA
The DNA here is from genome assembly GCF_001447785.1 of Gekko japonicus. NCBI lineage: Eukaryota > Metazoa > Chordata > Lepidosauria > Squamata > Gekkonidae > Gekko > Gekko japonicus. Next base: position 73,566 of record NW_015162614.1, read on the forward strand.
TGGCTTTGACTGAGCCCTTTAGTCCACATCTACAGCTAAAACGAAGGCTCGGTGTAGGAGGATAACCGGTTAGGGAAGCTGCCTTAAAGGGGTTGGTAAAGGAGTGTTGTAGCAGCCCTAGTCGCCCAGACTAACCCAACCAAGTCGGCGCTCAGAAGCTAAACAGGGTCAGTCCTTGAATGGGAGACCACTGATGAAGACTGCTGTGCAGAGGAAGGCAATGAAAGTGACATGTCATGTGGCTGTCATGAGTCAGTCGCAACTCAACAGCAGGCTTTATTTTCTTTAAAAATCATGTTATTGTTTGAGTGAGTGACTCAGCATGCTTGGACATTGGCAGGCAGTACGCCACTCTTAAGTGTGTATAGGTGTTGTCACCTTAATGGAAGCTGCCCTCCGACCCCGTCTCTCTCCCTCTGTCCTCTCACTCTCTCTCTTTTTACATGGCTTTCCATGGAGACACACATCTCTGCAGGTCTGTCCTGTGGAGAAAATGCCCTCATACTCCCAAAGACACAATGCTGGAAAAGGTGGACAGTCGTGATTGGGAATCATAGAAGTCATAGAGTTGGAAGGGACCTCCAGGGTCATCCAGTCCAACCCCCTGCACAATGCACAATGCACAAAATACTCTTTAGGCTTCTCTAAACCTTTTCCTTGTTTTACTCTGCCTGGTCCTCACACCTGTTATTCAGCCTAAAGGGAGGTGTGAAGGTCTTGGGAAGGTACTTTGAGCCTTCTCAAGGGAACCTAAATCCAGAGTGGTGGCAGCGTCAGGTGACACCCCACCTGAGCCGTGACAAAACCCAATATTGGTGTCTACCTTTTCTGTCATGGGGGACCAAGTAGAGTTGGTGGGAGTGGTATTGCAGTAGCAAGTTCCACACCTGACTTACACCTGTTCACTTAAAGGTTACCCTAAATAAACTGAAGTGTAAACATGGAAGGCTCTCTCCTTGAAATCAGGAGCCCTACTTTTTTACAATTCCCAGTCATAAAGAGGGGGCATGGCTCAGGAGGAGACACAGCTCAGTGGTAGAGCATTTGCTTGGTATGCACAAAGTCCCAAATTCAATCCCCGGCATCTCCCATTAAAAGGATCTGGAAGTAGGTGATGTGAAAGACCTCTGCCTGGAGACCTGTGGCGAGCCTGAGTAGACAATACTGACTTCGATAAGTAGTTCGATTAAGTATATAAGACCATTCTAATCTGGGAGAGCCGGGTTTGATTCCCCACTCCTCCACTTGTAGCTGCTAGTGTGACCTTGGGTCAGTCACAAGTTCTCTCAGAGCTCCTTCAGCCCCTACCTCACAGGGTGTCTGTTGTGGGGAGGGGAAGGGAAAGGAGTTTGTAAGCTGCTCTGAGACTCTGAGTGAAGGGTGGGGTATAAATCCGTTCTCCTCCTCCTCTTCTTCTTCTTCTTCTGTTCATAAGTTTGCATGCATAGGTTTCATATAACCTTCAAGCAGATATGCATAAGTAGGCATGGCGGTTACTCCCACAATATAACCTCTTACTACCTCTCCCCCTCCCGTGTTCTATTACATTGGCCTCTCACCTCAACGTCTTGCATTCCTTCAGTCTCCCTGGAAGGTTATGTGAAAAGATTTCTCTCTCTCTTTTTGCTATCAAGTCACAGTCAACTTATGATGACCCCATAGCATTTTCAAGGCAAGAGATGTCCAGGTGTGGTTTGCCATTGCCTGCCTCTGCGTAGCAACCCTGGACTTCCTAGGTGGCCTCCCACCCAAGTACTCACCAGGTCTGACCCTGCTTAGCTTCCAAGATCTGGGAAGATCAGGCTAGCCTTGAAGAAAGTGTCGTCAAGTCATAACCAACTCATGGAGACCTCATGGGGTTTTCAAGGCAAGAGATGAACAGAGGTGGTCTGCCATCACTCGCCTCTGCATAGAGGCCTCTGGACTTCCTTGATGGTCTCCCATCCAAGTACTAACCAGGGTCAACCTTGCTTAGCTACCAAGATCTGACAAGATCCGGCTAGACTGGGCCATCCAGGTCAAGGCGTGCTAAGAATGATTGGGACTTAATTACCTTTTGAAATTTGCTTCTTTCTTGCTTTTCTAGCGGCCACTAACAATTGATCTTCTTAGAACTGCCTCTGTTATATCTTACTGTTGAGCCATGACTTGCTCGTGTATCTTAAAGATCTCAAAACCAGGGCTGAGGATGCACTTGTGAACAGCACCTCCATGTAGATAGATCAAGACGGGTAGCTGTGTTAGTTCCATCCAAGTGCCAGGAGGCAACACCAGGAGAAGGC